>NC_066628.1:23467337-23539225 GCF_025201925.1 Gopherus flavomarginatus
ATTTTTCCTAATGTCCAACCTAAACCACCTCTTGATGCAATTTAGCTCATAACTACTTGCCTTATCTCCCTCAGAGGTTAAAGAGAACTTTTTCTCCTTCCTCTTTGTAACAACCTTTTATGTACTTGCAACCGTTTCATGTCCCCTCTCAATCTTCTCTTCTCCAGACTAAACAAACCCATTTTTTTCAATCTTCCCTCATAGATCATGTTTTCTAGAAATGTAATTTTTGGTTGCTCTTCTCTGGACTTTCTCCAATTTGTCCCCATCTTTCCTGAAATGTGGCACCCAGAACTGACACAAATCTCCAGTTGAGGCCTAATCAGTGGGGAGTAGAGTAGAAGAATTACTTCTGTGTCTTGCTTACAACACTCCTGCTAAGACATCTCAGAATAATGTTTGCTTTTTTAGCAACAGTGTTACACTGTTGACTCATATCTAGCTTGTGATCCACTATGACCCCCAGATCCCTTTCCGCAGTTCCCTTCCTAGGCAATCATTTCCCATTTTGTATGTGTGCAACTGACTATTCCTTCCTAAGTGGAGTACTTTGCATTTGTCTTTATTGAATTTCATCCTATTTACTTCAGACCTTTCTCCATTTTTTCTGATCATTTTGAATTTTAATCCTATCCTCCAAAGCATTTGCAATCCCTCTCAGCTTCGTATGGTCTGAAAACATTATAAGTGTACTCTCTATGCATTAAATAAATCATCAATGAAGATATTGAACAGAACCTGACCGAGAACTGATCCCCCACTCTTATTATGCCCCTCCAGCATGACTGTGAACCTGATAACTACTCTCTGGGAATGGTTTTCCAACCAGTTATGCACCCACCTTATAGTAGCTCCATCTAGGTTGTATTTCCCTAGTTTGTTATGAGAAAGTCATGGGAGACAATATCAAAAGCCTTACTAAAATCAAGATATACCACATCAACCAGTTACACACTATCCACAAGGCTAGTTACCCTGTCAAAGAGAGCTATCAGGTTGGTTCATTAACTGCTTAAGTTGGGTGAATTATATAAGAAATTAATATACATATATATAATCTCTGATACAACAAATTTTCAGTGGTGCTTCCATTTGTGGATGCCGTATAAGACATCTGGTACTCAATGTGCAGTGGCACTAAGATCCCTCAGCTCCCACAGATTTCAATGGGAAAGCCAGGCTCAGTGTGTCACAACTTGGACACCCAGAACAGGAGGAATCTAAAGCAAGTGGCCCATTTTGAGAACACCAGCCTGGATCTCCTGTTCAGTAAATATGAGGAGAGGCTTGCTCTGTCTCATCGAGTGGACCAGACTTTATTTCCTGTTCCCCAGCTCAGGTTACAGAGGTTGATATATCTGACTCCGTTACCAGCCAGGCCACATTGGATGTGTCCTACAACATTCTGGAGCAAGCAGAAGTGAGTCTCCTAGCCCAGATCAGCAGACTTAGCTAACCCACCTCACTAGAATTCATAACCTGAGCTCCAGCCTCACCTGGTGTCATTTTCCTGTGAGAATTCCTTTGGGATCATAGTGATCGCTATGGGGCATTTAGTGATTTAATGAACTCAAGACAAAAATGATAAAAGACCCCAAGGCTGGTTTTAGGCCTATTCCACAAATTCCCCTGAATTGGGCCCCGCGCCTGAGAGGGCCCTGGACCAGTGAGAATCCCTTCCTGGCTAGAGGCGCCTTTTTAATTTTTACTCACGTGGCAGAGCTCTGGGTATTCGGTGGCACTTCAGTGGCGGGTTCTTCGCTCGCTCTGGGTCTTCAGCGGTGGGTCCTTCAGTGCTGCAGAGGACCTGGAGCGAGTGAAGGACCCGTGCCGAAGTGCTGCCGAAGACTCGGAGCACTGTCCAGTGAGTACAAGCCACACATGTTTTTTTTACGTGTTTTTTTTTTTAGTCATCCCTGCCAGGGGCCCATCAAAACTGTTTGAATTGGGCCCTGCACTTCCTAAAGCCGACCTTGGCTGCAGGGAATACATCTATGTGAGACAGATGCATGTTATCTATCATTCTCCATAGAGATAGAAAGAGAGTCATGTACCTTTATTTGCTATTTTTCTCACTGTCTCTGAAACTAGGGATAGTATTAAATGGAAAAAGTCAATGATGGTTATGAAGGCGATTAGAGAGATACAATGTCAGATAATAAACAGTCAGTAGGAAAGTTTTAGAGTTGACTTAAGTAGCTGAAAGCTGAAACTAAGAAATAAAAATGATGACACAAGATGACAAAGTGCCAGGTTTAATATTTAAAGCAAATTTTACTTAACATTTTCTACTGATGCCCAGGCAAATTTCATTCTATGCAGAGCCCTTCCCTTCTATGGTGACACAGAATACACGATGTCAGGTAACACACAGACTGAAACAATGTTAATGTCAGCATTTGCCTTTTGGCCTCGTTCCTGCAGCTGAAGCCAAGCAAACCTGTGGTCACGCTCCCCAGGCCAGAAGGCGGCAAGTCCCGCGGTCCTGCTCCCCCGGCGGGAGCCCCGCAACCATGCAACGTCACTCTGCCAGCCGGAGCCCCACAACCCCGCGGTCCCACTCCCCCAGCTGCAGCCCGACAAGCCCCGCGGCCCCGCTACCCCGGCCAGAGCACTGAAAACTCGCTACCCCAGCCAGAGCCTCACAACCCCACAGTCCCGCTCCCAGGCCGGAGCCCCGCAACCCTGCAGTCCTGCTCCCCCGTCGAGCGCTGCAAATCCCGTGGCCCCGCTACCGTGGATGGAGCCCCGCAACCCCGCAGCCCCTCTATCCCGCTCTTCCAGCTGGAGCCCCATGGCCCCGCTACCCCAGCCAGAGCCCCGCATCCCCGAAGCCCCGCTACCCTGGCCAGAGCTCCACAATCCCGCAGCCCTGCTCTCCTGGACAGAGCCCCGCAACCCTGTGGTCGGGCTACCCCGGCCAGAGTCCTGTATCCCCGCGGTCCTGCTACCCGGAGGGAGCCCCGCAACTCCGCCACCCCAGCCATAGCCGCTCATCCCCGCAGCCCACTCTCCTGGCCACAGCCCCGCAACCCGAGGTCCTGCTCACCCAGTTGGAGCCTCAAGCCCCTCCCTCCCCATCCGGAGATGGCAGCCCCCAGCCCCATTCCCCCGGCTGGAGCCCCGCAACCCCGCGGTCACACTCCCCCGGCCGAGGGCGGCAAGTCCCGCGGCCCCGCTCCCCTGGCTGTATCCCCCAACCCCATGGTCCCGCTTCCCTGGCCAGAGCCCCGCAACCCTGCATCCCTGCTTCTTTGGCCGGAGCCTCCGCAAATCTGTGGCATCAGTCCTGGCCGGAGAGTAGCAAATTCAGCTGCCCCGCAACCCCGAGGCCCACGCTCCCACTGCTGGAGTGGCAATCTGAAGTGCTGCGGGGAGCGTTCATGCCCCACAAATGAGACCCTGCACTGGCTAACGCCGGCCATGAAGACCTCAAACCACCTCATCACCTGTGGATGAACACTTTTCACAAAGCAATCACTGCATGTCTAACCTGTCAATCCTCACCCTCAAAGGAAACCTGCACAACACTTTCAAAGACAATCCTGGGAGCTTAAATTCATAACTTTGCTAGACACTAAAATTCATGGACTGGACAGAGGCCTGGTCTACATTACACGTTATACCAAAGTATAGCAGCTTTAAACAAATTTAAACGCTGCACCCGTCCACACAATGAAGCCCTTTATATCCGAATATAAAGGGCTCTTAAAATTAATTTCTGTACTCCTCCTCGATGAGCGGAGTAGCGCTGAAATCGGTATTGCCATGTCGGATTAGGGTTAGTGCGGCAGCAAATCAACGGTATTGGCCTCCAGGTGATATCCCACAGTGCACCATTGTGATCGCTCTGCAAAGCCATCTGAACTCGGATGCTCTGGCCAGGTAGACAAGAAAAGCCCGCGAACTTTTGAATTTAATTTCCTGTTTGCCCAGCGTGGAGCTCTGATCAGCATGGACTGTACGGGAGATACTGGATCTGATTGCTTTATGGGGAGACAAATCTGTTCTATCAGAGCTCCGTTCCAGAAGATGAAATGCCAAAGCATTTGAAAAAATCTCCAGAGAGAGGCCACAGCAGGGACTCAACACAGTGCTGCGTGACAAGCGTAATGGAAAGCGAAAGAATCAAATGGGCGCTCATGGAGGAGGAGGGGGGACAGAGGACTCCAGCTATCCCGCAGTCTCCGAAAAGCATTTGCATTCTTGGCTGAACTCCCAATGCCTGAAGGGTCAAAAACATTGTCTCGGGAGGTTCAGAGTATATCTCCTCCAATTTCCCCCCTCCCCCCATGAAAGAAAAGGGGAAAAAATCGTTTCTTGCCTTTTTTCAATGTCACGTATGTCTAACTGCATGCTGCTGGTAGACGTGGTCCTGCGGCGCTGAACAACAGCATCCCCTCTCCTTCCTTTCCTGATGGCAGACGGTGCAGAATGGTGGAAAAACCATCCTCATCATCCCGTGAGTGCTCCTGGCTGTCATAGTGAGGTCAGCCGGGGACGCCTAGGCAACAATGGGAATGACTCCTGGTCATTCCCGGTAGACGGTGCAAAAGGATTGAAAAACCATTCTCATCATAGCAACTGGGGACTGAGCTCCATCAGACCCCCTTTCATGTCTAATGAAGATTTTTGTACTGCCTGGACTATCATAGCAGCGGGAGGCTGCCTCCCCCTCATTATATCTCATTAAAAAGTCAGTGTTTCTTATTTCTGCATTCTTTATTACTTCATCATACAAATGGGGGGAACACTGCCATGGTAGCCCAGAAGGGTTGGGGAAGGAGGGAAGCAACGGGTGGAGGTTGTTGCAGGGGCACCCCCTAGAATGGCATCATCATTTCTGCGGATCTCTGGGGCTCTGACCCGGAGGCGGCTGTGCTCTCTAGTTCTCTAGTACACTTGCCCCATATTCTAGTAGGACTGACTCTATTTTTAAACAAAACATAAAGAAGGGAATGACCTGGGGAGTCATTCCCATTTTTGTCCATGCGCCCCCAGCCAACCTCAGTGAGGCCAGCCAGGAGCACCCATGACAGCAGCAGATGGTACAAAAGGACTGATAACGATCATCGTCAATTTCCAATTGCAAATGGTGCAAAATGACTGATAAACATCGTCGCCAATTTCCAAATGCAGATGGTGCTATAGCTGGTAACCATCTCTACTACCTGCAAAGGCAAATGAATGCTGTTGTGTAGCACTGCAGTACCATGTCTGTCAGCAGCATCTAGTACACATACGGTGACAGTGACAAAAGGCTAAATGGGCTTGCATGGTTGCCATGCTATGGCGTCTGCCAGCAATCCAGGGGAAAAGGGCGTGAAATGATTGTCTGCCGTTGCTTTCATGGAGGAAGGATTGAGTGACGACATTTACCCAGAATCATCCGCGACACTGTTTTTGCATTCGGATCTCAACCAGAATTCCAATGGGCAGGGGAGACTGCGGGAACTATGGGATAGCTACGAGATAGCTACGCACAGTGCAACACTCCGGAAATCGATGCTAGCCTCGGTACATGGACGCACACCGCCGAATTAATGTGCTTAGTGTGGCCACTTGCACTCAACTTTATACAATCTGTTTTACAAAACCGGTTTATGTAAAATCGGAATAATCCCGTAGTGTAGACATACCCTGAAACACTGGATTTTGGCTTATTACGACCAATATGTAACCCCCACTAATGCTTCCCCCCTGCAGCTGCTTTTTGCTACCCCCTCCTTCCTTTCATCCCTATGACTGGCAGGGTGTTAACAAGCCACTTCTCCTTGAATGGGCCCTTGAAATATGTTTTATCTACTTATGCTAAACAATCTGTTCCACCTTGGATTTATCTATGGCACTCTCTGGCTTTGTCTACATTAGCACTTTTGTCTGTAAAACTTTGGTTCATCGAGGTGTGAAAAAAAAATCCACACTTGACTGACAAAAGTTTTACTGACAAATGCGCCTGTGTGGACAGCGCTATGTCAGTGGAAGACGCTCTCCTGCCAACAAAGCTCCCAACACTTGTTAGAGTGGTTGTATTTTGCCAGCAGAGAAGCTCTCTCAGCAAAGAGCAGCTACATGGGAGAACTTATGGCAGTGCAGCCGTGTCACTGTTAGGTCTGTAGCGCAGACACAGCCTAAGTACATTTCCCAGACCTCAAGAAAAGCTCTGCGTAAGCTCAAAAGCTTGTCTCCCTCACCAACAGAAGTTGGTCCAATAAAAAATATGACTTCACCCACCTTGACTCTCTAATATCCTGGGACTGACGTAGCTACAAGAAAAACCCACCGCATCTATCTATCTATCTATCTATCTATCTATCTATCTATCTATCTATCTATCTATCTATCTATCGTTTTCACAGAGACCCATTAAAACTGTACTTAGCAGCCAAACTCCTGATTACATTTTTTCCAGACACAGAACTCTATGTTCAGGGGAGTTGGGTGTGTAACTCCCTTAGGTTCCATTGGAAATTCCAGCTATAAATTATATGCTTTGTATTATTCCTTAGTATAACAAAATGGTAAGAGGAGCGGAATAACACACCAACAGCTGACTCCCTCCTCCTTTGCGCCATGTGTAGTCATTTGTACCGATGCAATGTGAGTGCAAAATGACTCCATATCAGAATTACCCACTTGCACTGGCATGAGTGTTTCTGTACCCAGTCAACACTCACATTGCTCACATGGAAATGACAACACAAAAGGTACAAAGCAGTGGAGAAAAAGGACCAAGCTAAAGATATGCACTGGTTAAAAAGCAAGAATCTGTAGAAAACACATTGACTTTAAAAAAAATATTCTAATCTAATATAATCATGTGCTTTAAAATTTATGTAAAGCTGAGCGAATAGCGTGTTGAGCAACTCTGAAGAAGCCAAGCCTGGAGGAGTCTGAGTATTTAAGTTTTTTTATGCCTCCACTGATACAGGTTACCTGGTGCATTGAATTCTTGCAATGTAAGAGACTCATAGACGAGACAAAGACATTTTTTTCTCTCTTTGGGGTGGAGAATATACGGCTTCATAGTCAGGGTCAAAGTTTCCAGAGACAGCTGTTTTGAACAAGGGATGGTGGAAAATTTTCCATCAAAACTTTTTTCACTAGAAAATTGGGTTTCCAATTAAGCTAATGCTTCAATGGAAGTGTCTGCTTTGGAAGACAGGAATCTCCAAAACTTTTGAATATGGGACTTTAAATCACTGGTTTTGAACTTAATTACCCATGAGGAACCTCACTATTTCCCTCTATCTCTGAGGTACTTCTATGGCCTTCATAGGAGTAAGCACCTCACGCAATTTCTTTAGCCTCACAACTCCCCTGTGATGTAGGCAGTGCTGTGATCCCCATATTGCAACAGGGAGCAGGCGCACCCAGAGATAGGGGTCAGCTTTTTCAAAGGGATTTCAGAGCCTAAAGTTGCAGAGAGGCCCCTTGCAGGATTTTCAAAAGTGCTTGAACAGGGAGGGCAGAAATCCAAAGAGTCCAGATTCACAAAGGCACTTAGGTGTCTAACTATTGCTTTAGGCTCCTGAAGATCCCAGAGTCAGGCCCCATCTGGCATTCACGAAACTGCTGCTGAGTTGCCATCAAACCCTGTTGGTGACTAAACTCCCTGGGCTCCTACTTTGGCAGTAAAAGTTTCCAAGGTGCCTCCATTTCTGACTCTGGGCATATTGCTCTGGAGCAAAGCACCAGCCAGCCAGACACCTGAGCCCCAGAGCGATGCAAGCGTTGGGGGGATATAAGCCGATCCTTTCCCTCATTTGTCTGAGGGGCTCAATTTGGTAAATATGCTCAGATCTCACTTATTGGATTGGGCCCTTATAGGCGAGCTTATGCAAAGCAAGAATGGGCTGGAGTGTGGGGAAGAGGAGGACCTTCCCTCATAACTTTTAGCCCAGTGGTTAGACTATGTAGTTGAGGTGTGGGTAACCCTGGTTCAAGTCCCCCCTCTGCCTCATGGGGAGAAGAGATTTGAATAAAGATCTACCAACTCTCAGGTTTCATAGATTCCAAGGTCAGAAGGGACCATGGTGATCATCTAGTCTGACCTCCTGTAGAGAACTTCCTCCAAAATAATTCCTACAGCAGAACTGTATAAATCAAGATTGGATATTTTTTCTTAAATTGTCAGTGAGGGAGAATCCACATGACCTTGGTAAATTGTTCCTATGGGTAATCACCCTGGATGATACAAATTTACACCTTATTTCCAGTCTGAATTTGTCTAGCTTCAGCTTCTAGCCACTGGACCATGTTGTAGCTTACTCAGACAGATTGAAAAGCCCATTATTAAATATTGGTTCTTTATTTAGGTACTCAGACTGTAATGAAGTCACCGCTTTACCCTCCCTTTGTTATAATAAATTGATTGAGCTTCTTGAGCCTATCATTATAAGGCAAACAAACATTCTCAGATTGATACATTTTGGGGTGTTGGGTTTTTTTTTAACCAAATTGAAAACATTTCATTTTGGGTAGGTTAGACATTAAACTCTCACCCCTGAGTTGCTTCAGTGATTCATGGGAGTGGTAGTGTGGGTGCTTCATACTCCTATTTTCCTCTGAGCTGGACTCCCTGGCTGGATTACATCTCATCTGATACTGCAATGGAGGCATAAACAGGAGAATATTGACTAGGCACAGAGAGGTTATTTTACCTCTATATTTGGAACTGATGCGTCTGCTGCTGGAATCCTGTGTCCAGTTCTGGTGACCACAATTCATGAAGGATGTTGATAAATTGGAGAGGGTTCAGAGAAGAGACACAAGAATGACCAAGGATTAGAAAACCTGCCTTACAGTGATAGACTCAAAGAGCTCAATATATTTAGTTTAACAAAGAAGGTTAACGTGTGACTTGCTTACAGTCTATGAGTACCTACTCTGGGATCAAATATTTGGTAATGGGACTCTTCAATCTAGCAGAGAAAGGTATAACAGATCCAATTGGCTGAAAACTGAAAACTGAACAAATTCAGACTGGATATAGTCATACATTTTTTAACAGAGAGAGGTAATTAACCATTGGAACAAGTTATCAAGGGTCGTGGCGGATTCTCCATCATGGACATTTTTAAATCAAGATTGGTGTTTTCATTAAAAACAGGGCTGGCTCCAGGCCCCAGCACGCCAAGCGTATGCTTGGGGCGGCATGCCACGGGGGGCGCTCTGCTGGTTGCCAGGAGGGCGGCAGGTGGCTTTGGTGGACCTCCCGCAGGCATGCCTGTGGAGGGTCCGCTGGTCCCGACGGCTCCGGTGGACCTCCCGCAGGCATGCCTGCGGGAGGTCTACTGGAGCACGGACGGGCGAGGCTGGCAAAGCGCCCCCCGTGGCTTGCAGCTGTGCTTGGGGCAGTGAAATGGCTAGAGCCAGCCCAGATTAAAAAGATCTGCTCTAATTCAAATAGGAATTTTTTTGGAGAAGTTTTATGGCCTGTGTTATACCAGAGGTCAGACTAGATGATTACAGTGGTCCCTTCTGGCCTTGGAATCTATGACTTTTTGAATTGTTCAACCAGAAGGGAGTCCTCAGTGCATCATGGGAGATGTAGTTCAGCCCTTGAGCCTAGCACACAGAAGAGGACAAAAGCATGAGGCATCTGAACTACAACTGCCACAAAGTATCATGGCTGCTCAGCTGGATGCACATTGACATCCACCTGCCCTGAAATTGAATATTTTGACTGGATTTGACAAACTGATGTTTTCATTTCAAATCATCCTGATCCAGAACAAAATATTTCATTCCAATTTTCCATCAGGAAAAATACTGAAAAAGGTTGGCTGAAACTCCTGTGGAAAATTTTGATTCTGACAAAACTGCATTTTCTGTTAAAAAATGTTTTGATGGAAAATTCCCAAGCAGTTGTCTCTATTTGCTACTCTCCAGTCATATAGTACAAGATAGACTATATATGTTGTTAGCAGCTCAGCCACTTATCAGCTATCTTCACCCTTTCTAACATGTCTTTGATTGACTTCTCTTCCTGCCAGCTTTCTCTCCATTTCCAATTTAAATACTACCCCATAGAATTGTTTTTGTTGGTTTTTTTGTTCTTGTTTTTGTTTTTAAACTACTAACCTAGCAGTCTGATCCACCTCTGTTTATGGTAGAAGATTAGCTGGAACGGCCTGTGATCAGAGCTGTCGCATTAGAATAGGTGCAGCGGCACTTTAAGAGATCAAGGACACCTCTTTGCAGCACCCAGTCCTGTCCGTCATGTCAGTGAAAGTGCGCGGACCAGGCTCACACATGGGGGGCATAAACACCCCCAGAGGAGCAGGGTCCTCCAGATCCTGACTGGGGCTGGGCTGGGGCTGCTGCCACCATCTTCCCCCCTTTGTCTGAGGTGTGTCCCTCTCTGTCTCCTGGCCATTGCCCTGAGCAATGAAGCTGTGAATAAAAGGCATCTCTCCTTTCCCCCCACTACTATCCAGGCTAGACAGGAGCAGTGGAGGGCGGGGGGGCTGCTTCAAACAAGATAGTCCTGAACCACTTTCTCCACAGAGGGCTGGTCCCTTCCTCCCCATGCTGTGCTGCCGAGTGCAGCAGTCTGGGAGCTGACCTTGTTTGTGAAGACAGAGGCAAAACAAGCATTGAGTACTTCAGCTTTTTCCACATCCTCTGTCACTAGGTTGCCTCCCTCATTCAGTAAGGGGCCTACACTTTCCCTGACCTTCTTCTTGTTACTAACATACCTGAAGAAACCCTTCTTGTTACTCTTAACATCCCTTGCTAGCTGCAACTCCAAGTGTGATTTGGCCTTCCTGATTTCACTCCTGCATGCCTGAGCAATATTTTTATACTCCTCCCTGCTCATTTGTTCAATCTTCCACTTCTTGTAAGCTTCTTTTTTGTGTTTAAGATCAGCAAGGATTTCACTGTTAAGCCAATCTGGTCTTTCTTTTCTTTCTACACATCGGGATGGTTTGTTCCTGCAACCTCAAACAGGGCTGACAAGAGGGGGGAAGCTGGTACAAATTACCGGGGCCCAGGAGTCTGTAAGGGGCCCAGGGCCTGTCTTCGTTGGCCCTGTTTAGCTGGTCTGCCCTTGCTGGCGGGGGGGAGGCATGAAAAGAAATTTTCACCGGGGCCCTAACCCGCTCTTGGCGGTCCTGACCTCAAACCAAATCCTGAGTGACAGAAAAGTTTGGGACAGATCCGAGCCATAGTTTGAGCCCCAGCTGTGTGGAAAAAGAATCCTTATAAGAACTTGATTTTGCACATGTTATTGCTTGAGGTGGGGGCCTGTAGAAAGAAGAAGTGGGGTCGCTAAACACTGAGGATGGAGTGGAGGTTAAGGATAATCTAATCAGGGTCCAATATCTAAACAAATACTTTGCTTCAGTCTTTAATGAGGAGCTCAGTGATAATGGTAGGATGACAAATGGGAATGAGGATATGGAGGTAGATATTACCACATCCGAGGTAGAAGCTAAACTCGAACAGCTTAATGGGATGAAATTGGAGGGTCCAGATAATCTTCATGCAAGAATATTAAAGGAACTGGCACATGAAATTGCAAGCCCATTAGCAAGAATTTTTAATGAATCGATAAACTCAGGGGTTGTACCGTACGACTGGAGAATTGCTAACATAGTTCCTATTTTTAAGAAAGGAAAAAAAAGTGATCCAAGTAACTATAGGCCTGTTAGTTTGACATCTGTAGTATGTAAGGGTCTTGTAAAAAATTTTGAAGGAGAAAGTAGTTAAGGACATTGAGGTCAATGGTAATTGGGACAAAATACAACATGGTTTTACAAAAGGTAGATGGTGCCAAACCAACCTTATCTCCTCCTTTCAGAAGGTAACAGATTTTTTAGACAAAGGAAATGCAGTGGATCTAATTTACCTCGATTTTAGTAAGGCATTTGATATGGTTCCACATGGGGAATTATTAGTGAAAATGGAAAAGATGGGGATCAATATGAAAATTGAAAGGTGGATAAGGAACTGGTTAAAGAGGAGGCTACAACGGGTCATACTGAAGGGTGAACTGTCAGGCTGGAATGAAGTTACTAGTGGAGTTCCTCAAGGATTGGTTTTGGGACCAATCTTATTTAATCTTTTTATTACTGACCTTGGCACAAAAAGTGGGAATGTGCTAATAAAGTTTGCGGATGACACAAAGCTGGGAGGTATTGCTAACACAGAGAAGGAACAGGATAACCTTCAGGAAGATCTGGATGACCTTGTAAACTGGAGTAATAGTAATAGGATGAAATTTAATAGTGAAAAGTGCCAGGTCATGCATTTAGGGATTAAGAACAAGAATTT
Organism: Gopherus flavomarginatus; assembly: GCF_025201925.1. Classification (NCBI taxonomy): domain Eukaryota; kingdom Metazoa; phylum Chordata; order Testudines; family Testudinidae; genus Gopherus; species Gopherus flavomarginatus. The sequence goes on from NC_066628.1 coordinate 23,479,620, forward strand.
TGGTTATAAATTGGGGACACATCAGTTGGAAGTAACAGAGGAGGAGAAGGACCTTGGAGTATTGGTTGATCACTGGATGACTATGAGCCGCCAATGTGACATGGCCGTTAAAAAAGCTAATGCGGTTTTAGGATGCATCAGGTGAGGTATTTCCAGTCAAGAAAAGTAGGTGTTAGTACCATTATATGTGGCAGTGGTGAGACCTCATCTGGAATACTGCGTGCAGTTCTGGTCTCCCATGTTTAAGAAGGATGAATTCAAACTGGAACAGGTACAGAGAAGGGCTACTAGGATGATCCGAGGAATGGAAAACCTGTCTTATGAAAGGAGACTCAAAGAGCTTGGCTTGTTTACGCTAACCAAAAGAAGGCTGAGGGGAGATATGATTGCTCTTTATAAATATATCAGAGGGATAAATAGCAGAGAGGGAGAGGAATTATTTAAGCTTAGTACCAATGTGGACACAAGAACAAATGGATATAAATTGGACACTAGGAAGTTTAGACTTGAAATTAGATGAAAGTTTCTAACCTTTAGAAAAGTGAAGTTCTGGAACAGCCTTACAAGGAGAGTAGTGGGGGCAAAAGACATATCTAGCTTCAAGACTAAGCTTGATAAGATTATGGAGGGGATGGTATGATGGGATAGCCTAATTTTGGCAATTAATTGATCTTTGATTATTAGCAGGTAAATATGCCCAATGGCCTGTGATGGGATGTTAAATGGGATGGGATCTTAGTTACTACAGAGAATTCTTTCCTGGGTGCTGGCTGGTGAGTCTTACCCACATGCTCAGGGTTTAACTGATCCCCATATTTGAGGTCAGGAAGGAATTTTCCTCCAGGGCAGATTGGTAGAGGCCCCGGAGGTTTTTTTGCCTTCCTCTGCAGCATGGGGCATAGGTCACTTGCTGGAGGATTCTCTGCACCTTGAGGTCTTTATGCCACAATTTGAGGACTTCAATAACTCAGACATAGGTTGGGGGATTGTTACAGGAGTGGAAGGGTGAGATTCTGTGGCCAGTGTTGTGCAAGAGGTCAGACTAGATGATTATAATGGTCCCTTCTGACCTTAAGTCTATAAAAGTATCACTGGAACCTTTAGTTCAGATTTGGAACACTAGTGTTACCTAACTGCCCCACAAGGCAGGGAAAATTTGTAAGCACTTAGAATGATCCATCTTTAAAGAGAAAGTGAAGCTTAACCGTAACTATAGCTAGACTTGGCAAAATTCATTTAAAAAAAATATAATTTGATGGATAATATTGATGTTCAGTTTTAAGCACTATTTTGAATTTCTAATTTTCACAGTCATGCAAAATTATGGGAGGTCAGACAATTGTTTGACAGCAAACATTGAGATTTAAAACGTCAACGTTTTATAAACCATTAAAATGCAAACTGTCAACTCACATGTCAAAATATACAAAGTAAATATCCTTTTATCAAATTCCAATAAGTTTTCAAGCAGTATTTTTCTTACTTTGCCTGTCTGCACATTTCGATTATTATTGATGGAAATATTTTTCTTCAGTGTGTGTATGGGGAAAATCGACAATTTTACTGATAAAAATTGAATCCTCAGTACAGAAGAGCTGGCACACTGCATATTCTGCTGTCACAACAACAGTAACAGGGCATCAGTGAATTGAATGAATAGATAATCTGATGGAATTCTGGGGTCAGGGTCGGCTCCAGGCCCCAGCGCGCCAAGCACGTGCTTGGGGCGGCATCCCGTTGGGGACGCTCTGCCGGTTGCTGGGAGGGTGGCAGATGGCTCCAATGGACCTCCCACAGGCATGCCTGCAGAGGGTCTGCTGGTCCTGCGGCTCCGGTGGAGCATCCACAGGCAAGCCTGCGGGAGGTCCACCAGAGCCGCGGGACCACCGGACCCTCCGCAGGGACGCCTGCGGAAGGTCCACTGGAGCCGCAGGACCAATGGGCGGCAGAGCACCCCCTGTGGCGTGCTGCCGTGCTTGGGGTGCCGAAATGGCTAGAGCCGGCCCTGTCTGGGGTAATAAGATGTATCTGCCAGGTGCTGTTCCAGATCAGGCTGGGTTCACCCACAATCATGCTCATCTCGGGCTTGACATTACAGGACATTGAGTGCCCATAATTCCTACTGGCTTCACTGAGAGCTGTAGGGGCTCAGCATTTCACAGGAAATGCCCAGCACCCTGTAGGAGTGGACACCATGTGCTTTCTGTAATTGACAGATCAGACTTCAGATCGCTGGCATTTGGAAATCTGCAAAACAAGAGTAACCTGGGCAATAAGAGATCAAAGCAGCCATTCACACAGGGGTCTCAAGAAACTCCATTGTACAGATGAGGAAACTGAGGTCCAGAGAGGTGAAGTCAACTAGTAACAAAACAGGGAATAGAAGTCAGGTGTGACTGTGCCACTATCACAGTACTGACCTTTCTTCTTCACTGTCCCACTTCAGGGCTTTCATTCTTACAGAGTTATTGGGCCCAGAGACCTGATTCACATCTTACATTAATGTTGCACATTGAAGTATCTAGATGAAAAGTATGTGGTGCACTCCACAACAAAGGGGCCTGGTATAAAATATAACGTGTGCTCATGTAATTACAGACTGCATTGTAATGGAGACACACAAAGGATAGCATCTCTCTACCTTGGTGCCTCCTTGACAAGGTGTTTTAAAGTAACCCACAATAGCAGTGATAAATATTAGACTAATCAAACCACAAAAATCTGCATCCCTAAGCCAAAACAGCAGAAATATGAGTCCCAATATTGCGTGCAAGCTATAGCGGCTACTGAGCTCACCTAAAAAGCTAGCTGGCCAGTGAGAGAGGTGACTCAGACACATTATAGCAAACCAGCTCATTCCCGTTTCAAGGGCACTGAACAAACTATGGCAGGACGGTCTGAATCCTTTTGACAGCAGAGAGTTTAGTGACAACTTTTCCCAGGGCCTCTTTGACCTCTCTGTTCCTCAGGCTGTATATGAGGGGGTTGACCATGGGAGTCACGACTGTGTATAAGAGGGAGAACACTTTGTTCAGGTCTCTCAATGTATCAGTTTTTGGTAGCATGTAGACAATCATTATGGTCCCATAGAAAATTGACACCATGATGAGGTGAGAGGAGCAGGTGGAAAAAGCTTTTTGCCACCCGGTGGTGGAAGGCATTTGCAGGATGGTGATGATGATACAGACGTATGTTGCCAGCGTTAATAAAAATGGCAGGAGAATGCATATAGGAGCTAGCATGGTAGTGACAAGCTCAATCATACGTGTATCACTGCAGGAGAGTTTTATTACTGGGATGAAGTCACAGAAGAAATGGTCAATTTCATTGGGGCCGCAGAAAGTCAATTGTTGCATTAAAAATATTGTTATGTCAGCAGCCAAAGAACTACTTATCCAAGTGCCAACTGCTAGCTGGAGGCAGGACCTGCCATTCATAAGGACAGCATAGTGCAGTGGTTTGCATATCGCTAAATACCGATCATAGGACATCACTGCCAGGAGATAGCACTCTGCAACTGCCAGGAAAACAAAGAAATAATATTGTGTGAGACAGCCGCTAATGGAAATAGTTCTGTCCCCAGGCAGGAAACTGGCCATCATCCTGGGCAGGATGGTGGAGGTGTAGCAGGTCTCCAAGCAGGACAAGTTCCCCAGGAAGAAGTACATGGGAGTGTGAAGTTGCTGATCAGCCACAACTAGCACAATGATGAGGACGTTCCCAGCCACGGTCACAATGTAGATGATGAGAAACAGGAAGAAGAGAAGAATTTGTAGCTCTGGGAGATTCCCAAATCCTAGCAGGATGAATTCTGTGAGAACTGTTTGATTTCCCTGCTCTGGGTTTGCCATGAGGTGAAACTAGAGGAAGAAAACAAAATTTACAATAGACTCTGAAGATGATATATTTTAATCAAGTAGTAGTATCTATTTAGTTCCATAAATATTCCATAAGGTCCCTCATCCTGTAGGGTCAGTGAAGAACCAAGACTCTGGAGGCAAATTTCCTGCTTAGATCTTTGACATTCCATGATCACCCCTCCTTCTGTCAGTTAAAAGGCCAATATAGGCAGAAAAATCACACTGATGTCTAGTTTTATGCCAAAATTGGCAACGTCATTTTGTATCTTTGACAAGTGGTCACCATAGATCACCAGGGTGGACTGTGACTCTTTCATTGGAAACATGTTATTGGCTCAGCTAAAGGCTATCAGGCTCTAGTGGACTCATATTCTATGATTCTATGACTTAGCCACTAGAGGGGGACAATGATCAGCACTGTGTCAAAGCAAGTTATGTTAATCTCCCTGAGACAAGGTCCAGCACTTTCCTATTGTTTTTATTCTTTTTCCATTTTTTGACATTCATCTTAGACCTCTCCAGAGACACACACATCACTGAGCTGTTGCATCACAAACTTATGCTGAATTTACACTTCACTTTCCTTTTCCAGTATCACAAACACCTCGCTGTCTCAGTTTACTTTCCTTCAGAAACACTTGCAATTTGAATCTCATTTCATTTCTGTCTTCCATTGAATCATTCCTCTGCCCCGCTGTGAGTTTGCTTCTGCACCCTATTAATGTTGTCTCCCAATGTGATTAACTTCACTTTCTAGGTGAAGGTGAACAGGTGATTATTAACTAGCACAGGACCTACAACGCAATGTGCTGGCTCCCCTAAATGAATGGATCCCGCTCTCTGATTAATTTGTTTTATCAAACACCACAGCTCCCCCAACTCAAGGCATCGCTCTTTATTCTAGAATCCCTTTGGTTTTGGAAATTGAGTCACTTAGCAAGCCACATGATATTGCCACTAGCTAAGGCAATCAGATAATTTCAAACAGGATGCTAGTGACACGAAGTGTCCCATACCTCATAACACCCAAACGTATCACATCAGTGCAACCCCTTCAGCCACTGTTCAATTCTATCAATGATAACGGAACATGTGTGATAAGATTTATTTTTATAACTGCTCAATCCTCTGTGTTGTTCATTTTTCCCTTGCCTTCTAGACCAAGCAATTTTTCTCTTAATAGTCAAATAAAATGAGTATTATGAAAACAATGACCAACATACAGAATTAATGTAATTATTGTCACCATTTCAGGGTAACGGCACCTGTTTGCCCCCTCCATGATCCATTTTGGGTGTTCCAGTCAGGTCTCCTGTCTCCAGTCATCAGCTGTCTCTGGGCAGGGCCCCTTGTCCCAGGCAGGGGCAGGGGGTTTTAAGACTGCACAGCTCCCTGCCTTGCATTGGGAGATCACCAGCAAGCCCAGTGCCTAATGCCTAGTGCCTGTGCATTGCTTTCTGTCCAAGGGCTACAAACAGGCATTGCTGACAGTTATGATGGAAAACCTCCTTTCATTGCTGTAGTAAGTGTCTACACGACTGTGGCATAGCTGCAGCTGTGCCTCTGCGCTGCGTGTAATGTAGACATGCCACTAGTCTCTGGAAAAGCCAGCCTGAACCAGTACACACAGGGGTTGGGAACTTCTCCGGAGCCGCTTAATCTCAGTGACTCGCCTTCATCACTGCTCCCAGTTTTTGGTTCCTGAAGGATTCAGTTTCAATCACTAGATGTCGGTAAACGTTGCAATCAGCTGAGACACTGAAACCAACAGAAAAAAATGAGTCACCTTCGGCATTAGCACAGCCTTCCCCTGAGCCCGTGGGGCTGGGAGTCACTGGCCTCACAGCCAGGCAGGGAGCCCTCTGCACCCAGTTGTCATGGGAGTGAGCAGAGCTGCACAGGGCCACCTGCACTGCCGTGGGGCTGGTGACATCCATCCCTGAAGGTGCAAGGTGTGGAGCAGGCTGTGGTCCTGACAGGCCAGAGCTGAGATCCCCAGTCTGGGCTGTGAGGCGGAGGATGAGTTCCTGGCTGTGGGAGAAAGCACCCCACTGCTGGATGGCTTCTGCCCTTGGATGGAGCCATTCAACAGCAGGGTGGCCTCTCCCACTTCCCAGGGCTCATGGGTCTCCGCCTCCGCACTGCCCTGGCCACGGAACTCTGCTCCACTGGGCCAGAGGAGCTGCCTTCCCTGCCCCTTGCATCCTGGTGTCTTGGACCACTCGGTGGAGCAGGGAGCCACCAGTTTCTCCGCTGTCACTGCTGGGATACCCCCGCACACCTGCTGTCAGCACTGCCTTAACCCTGATCCCAACCCTGCCCCTCGCTGAATTTCCTGCAGCAGTAAAAATTAAAATAGTTAAAAATTGAAGAAAAAACATAAAAGTCAATGTTAGTAGTCCACATTGCAAAAAAATTGAATTCTGCCAAGCCTACTCATAAACCATATCTACACCCTCAGCGCTGAGCTCAGCAGCAAATATCAGCTCTGCTCTACCCAAATCTCACTAACCCTCTCCATGCCCCAGTGAGGTCTGTGCCAGAATGAAAAGTAAAATCTTGTGTGTAGCAGAGGGAAACTTTGAGTGGAGTGAAGGATGCTCCAGTGTTTCATGAGCTCGCTTTGGAGATGTGGTTCAATCCTCTCCTTTGTCACAAAAATCCTTGTGTGACTTTTAGGCCAGAATTCTAAAGGCCAGTAGATACCTAAAAATGCACACTGGGGCCTGAGTAGGTGCAGTACATAACACCCATAAATTATAAATTCCACTATGGGTGTCTGCTCTCTTTACCTCTCTTAATCTCTGCTTCTATAAATCTGTCCCTCTGGGTGTTAGGTCCCTATCTGTAAAGCAGGGGCAATAGCATTTCATGGGACAGTGGGAGGATAGATACATTCAGTTCAGTGAGGTGCCCAGATACCATGATGATGGGGGCCATACAAGGAGCTACAATAGCAGTGACCTGAGTGGTCTTTCCTTCTTCCAAATTCTGTTGGGTTGGGAGTTTAAGAGAGATCATTGCCAAATTCCTCTTAGGTTCTAATGGAATTAGTTACCTAGCAAACTTACATAGCTTCAAAAACCTTGAACTTCAAGAAGCAGGGAGGAAAAGATTGATTTACCTCTATTAGCAGCTGGAGTCTATCACCTCCTCACTCAGGATTTCAGACACTGTGAACCAGGTTATTCAGTCTATCTTCTCTCCCCACTGCATTCATGTACTTCCATGTTCTCAGTAAATAGAATGTCATAGCTGAGATGGGCTACCATGGCTCTGTTATATCTGGTACTGTGCCCTGTGCTTCATACCCTCTGCCAAATGGCGAACCTCTTTTCTGATTCATTATATATTCTTCTGTGGTAAGGTGAAGTCTCCAGAGACACATCTGCTGTGGGGAACGTAATAAGCAAGGGAAAGTTAGATTTAGGTTTATTTGCAGACAACGTCAGTAGAGTCAAACTTTTAATCTCAAAGCGGAAGTCCTGGAGAGGGAAGAAACTTCTAATCCTAAAATCAATCTCTCTCTTTAGTGGGTAAATGTTATGCTGATGGTCAAGAAATAACATCAATTCTAGAAATAAGGTTTACAGCTGAGATTTTCAAAGCTGCCTAAATGATTTAGACACTGAGTTACCATCCAGTTCCCCTAGGCAGCTTTGAAAAATCTCAGCATAGTTAGCTGATCTTGCACTTTCTCTAAACAAACCCCATGTTGCCCTCAATAGCAAAACACAGTAGTACCCAGACCCCATCCAATATCAGATAATTAGTTCAGGGAACATTTTTTTAAGTGTTTATATGATTTAGGAGCCTAAATCTCATTTTCAAAAGTGTTTTAGTAACTAACTTAACTTCCTTAGGCTTCTTGGAAAAGCCCAGACCATGGAAGCATGGAGGTCAGAGACCTACTTTTTTTCCCCAAACCCTGAAAAGTTTGAGTCATATGCATCTTCAGTGCCACAGCAGTTACACAAATTAGATAATCTCATACAAGAAATATAGATCTCTATTTGGTCTGTTGGAGTGTTTGATAACCAACAGAACAGTACTGACTGCATCCTGTAGAGGACCGTGTTATACATTCACACTAGCCAGTTCATAGTCCTCAATGGGTACAATGACAATCATAATTTCATTTCTGTGTATTACAATATATTCTACAACTTGAGTCTAAAAAGTTTTGCAGCATGAAGTTCGACATACTGTCACTTCTTGTCCTGGAGAGAATGCTTCTTGCAGCCTTTACGGAAGAGCACTAAAATTGCTCCCTGATCACTTAATAAGAGCTCTGTCTAATTTATCACTAGTATGAATAATTGTGTCCCCCAAGCTTTGTTCTTCATAATTCCCAGTGCTGAATATTTGTGGCTCACATAATTGCGTTTTTAAATAAGAGGTTTCTTCTTCTTTTTCTTTTTCTTTTTCTTTTTCTTTTTAAATTAATCTGACAAAAAATATAGCAGATATGGATGTAATCGTATTGCTTAACTCTTTGAAGGATATTGGCTGAATACAGGACTAGAATATATATTATAGAGAAAGACCTGAAGCTTCACAGAGCGTGGCTTACATTTTTAATTCAAGTTTTAATTCCAAGTTTATCAGTTCTTAATCACTTACAAATATTGTTTAACTAAAATCATGGTTTTAGTATTTAGTACTGTCCATTTGTCATTCCCCAGAATCAGCTGCCATCTAGAGATCATAAGAATAGACACACAAAACATTCGCCAGAAAATCTTGGCTGCCCCCTAGTGCCCATTTTACAGTATAGCTGCCTCATCCCTGCCCCTTGTGGCCATTATACAGTATGGAGCCTAAAACCCTTTTTCTTAAGTTACATAGGAGCCTATGTCTTACTGATAGTTTACAAGATTTGTTCCTAAGTGTATCAGTTCCTTCTGACTATGAGATTTAGGGGCTAGATCCACTAGAGCACTTAAGCACCTCAAGTAACAAATGCCAAAGTCCAGCATTACAATGGCACTGAGGACTTCCAAAGCCCTGCTCAGCTGCCACCTAACCTCCCCGTGAGCCTCCATGTCCAGCTTGCAAATCTCCTCCACATGTGAATTTCCACCATTAAGGTTCCCTGCCTGCCTAAGTCCATGGCAGTTAGTACATGCCCTGGCATCTCTGTCTAGGTGCAGAGGCTCCTCTCTCATATGCAAGTTTCAGAGGGATCCCCACCTTTTTCCATCTGTGGGCCTGATGCAATAGACATGCTTGAAGCACACTTAACCCTGTGCAACATGGCAAGCAGGGAATGGCAGCCTTCCTTTCAGCCTTGAGCTCCATGGCTAGGGCTCTCAGCCAGGGTGTGGGAGATGCAGGTTGAACTCTTCCTTCTGCAGAGAAGGGAGTAGAACCTGTGTTTCACACTTGGCAGGTGGATTCTCCAGCCACAGGGCTATGGGATGTTTGGATAATGGGAGCAGGGGATGCTCACAGTCTTGCCTGCTGAAGTCGTCCCACTGTGTATAAATAACTCCACATGCATTGAGCCAAAGGGAGAGGAGGAATGACTCTACAGCCCAGTGGTCAGACCCCTATTCAAATGCTGCTTCACGACAGGCATAAGGGAAAAAGAACCCTACTTTCCCACTTCCAAGGCGATTGCCTCTGCTGTGTGTATGTGTGTGGGGGGGTGTGTGTGTGACAGGTGAGAACCTCATACACACATGCTCTCCTCCCTCAGGCTGAGATTTAGGCACCTTGTTCCTTCATAGGAGCAGGGCTTAGGTCATGTCCTGCTCCTCAGCATTCCCTGTGGGCTCCCTGCTCAGCAAGCTGACTTTTGTGGATCCCTTTTTTAGGTCCAGATGCTCAAAGGGACTTTGCTCCTACCTGCCACTGAAATCAATGGGAGTTGGGAGCCCAGTTCTCCCCATGCAGCCTAAGCACCTAACTTGAGCTGTGGGATCACTGCGTGGCAAGGTGCCTAGAGGCTGGATATTGCCATGCTTAAGTCCCTTTGTGGATCAAGGGGCAGATTTTTAGAAGTGTTTAGTGTGACACTAGGACATCTTGATGACAACTGGCAGAGGATACAGTGATCCCAAGTGTTCACCAAACGGGGTCATGCACGGTCTCTAGTGTCGCACTTGTCATCAGAATCATTGAGAGATGTATGCACAGAAAATGTGAGAAATTATGTATATATGCTGGAAATTATGTTCTCTAGGCCTTGTAGTTTCACTCACAGGTAGCACACCTTGAGACAAACTTCTCCAAACATTAGGTGGGAGCCACTAATCACCCTGGTGCACCACTGTGCATTGTCTATGTATCTCAGGTATATCACTGGTTTCATGATGCATGTACCTGAGACACTTTGATACTTTCATCCTATGACCAGCCAATCTAAACTCTTCCATAGATTTTCATGACAACTTCAACCACCACCACCCATCCATGAAACTCTCTAGAATACTCTCACACCAGCATCATCTTCCTGGACAGCACAATCAGCATCAAAAATGGAACCCTACAGACAAGCATATAAAAGAAACCAGTGGATCACCACACCTACTGTCAGATCCAGCAACCATCCCAGACACAACAAAAAATCTGCTATCTACAGCCAGGCACTTAGATACCACAGAATATGCACCAAAGAGAAAGTCTGGAATATACACCTTAACATGCTTAAGAGTGTCTTCTCCAAACAAAGACATTCCAAAGAAGTAGATCACATCATGGAACAGGCCATCCAAATACCCTGAGAGAACTGCCTTTAATATGGGGAGGGGAGGAGGACCCCTCCTGCTGCATACCCTGTATGGGTTCCAGTGTGATGTGGTAGGTGACAACCAGGGGTTTCATTAAACAATTACAACCCATACTTAACTGGTACCCCATCCTATAAGAAATCATTCCTGAATCCCCGCTTCAGGACTTCAAACAACCCCCCCACAACCTCATCACAAGAAGCAAACACCCCACAGACCAGGACACACTAACTCAAAGCAACACCAGACCCTGCTAGAACAGATGCAACATCTGTAGTCATATCTCCACTTCCGTGATGAGAATACCCCACTGCCACCACACATCTCTCAAGATCTGTGGGTCCTACAAATGCCTATCACATGCGATGTACCTCATCCAGTGCACTAAATGCCCACCCCAAATAACTCTGTGGGTGAAACCAGACAGCCAGTCAATCACTACGTTCTTGAATGAACTCTCAGGACAAAAAAGTGATAAAACACCATATCCCCCATGGGTGAACTCTTTTCACAAAACAGTCATTCCATATCTGACCTATCAGGCCTTGTCCTCAAAAGCAACCTGCTTAAACCTCAAAAGACGAGTCTGGGGGGTTAAATTCATAACTTTACAAGACACTGAAAATCATGGACTGAACAGAGATGTTATATCCTTGGGGGCAGCCGGTTTAGGAAAAAATCACTTCAGGCCAGAGAGCAGACAGCTAACAGAGCTACCATTCATTTACAGACACGGAGCTGACCTAACCATCCAAAGCTGGCTGGGCTGTCCCCTAATAATCTAACTCAGTTGGCATAGGAACAAAAACCATGACAACCAAATACACAACATATTTCTCCCCCCCCAATAAGAACATCCCCTAACTAAAACACACACTAGACTAGAGAAGGAGAGTAGACTGCCTCCATTCCCGGCTAAACCCTGGGGATTATTTTGCCCAACCATGGGTTCGCCCTAGCTAAAGATCCAGCCGATGAGGAGGCCTTCTGTCTCCAGGTGGATTACGGTGAACTTGTGGTGTTGTTGCACCCAAAAGTACCATGGGCTCAGGGTCTGCAGCACGAATGGGTGAGGAGGTGGTATCAGCTCTTGCTGGGCAAAGGGGTATCTCAGCCGCCGGCAGTAATGGAGGCGAACAGTCAGGAACAGGTGATTCGTGATTCGGTGTCTCACCAGAAGAGGTGAAGTCAGACCACTCAACTGCAAATGTGTCCTGAGGACTGGCATGACCTGGCAACAGCTGATCTACATGTTGCTGCCAGGTAAGATTCTCTGCAGTCCAGACTGTGTAGGAAACAGGTCCTATTTGAGTGATGATCGTGGCAGGGACCCGTTTAGCTCCGGAAGTATAATTCTGAGCCAAAACTGGCTGTCCCGGGCTAAAGGTTCGTTCTGTTGCTCTGGGTGCCCATCTGATGACTTGATATTGCTGCTGACGTTGCATAATTTGTTGGGGTTCAGAAGGTTTCAGCAGATCAAAGCAAATGTGTAGCCGTCGTCCCATCATTAGAAAGGCCGGGCATGCCTTGGTTGTAGCATGAGGTGTGTTTCTGTAGGAAAGTAAGAAGGTATCCAGATGCTTTTGAATGGAGTGTTGTCCCCTTGCTGATTTCAAAGCGTGTTTCATTGTCTGCACAAATGTTTGTCTTCAGTTAATTCATTGGTGGATGGATGATATGGTGCTGACGTGATGTGGTGTATCCCATTTGCCTTCATAAAATTTTGAAACTCATGAGAGACGAACTGCGGTCTGTTTTCACTCATAAATTGTTCTGGCAGACCGAAACAACTAAAGAGCTCCCGTAGTTTTTGGATAGTACTCTCTGCAGTAGTGGACTGCATTATAGAGACTTCTGGCCATTTAGAACAGGCATCTACTGCCACCAAGAACATGCTTCCTTCAAGGGGGCCAGCAAAGTCAACGTGAATACATTGCCATGGGTTTTCAGGCCAGTCCCATGGGTGTAGGGGTGCCTACTGGGGTGCATTCCTCACACCCTGACATGACGTACAAGCTTTTGCCTTCTCTTCAATAGCACTGTCCAATCCAGGCCACCAAAAATAGCTTCGTGCAATTCATGCACACTATTCCACAGTGACCAGAATGTAGCTCTTCTTACATCTGTGATCTCAGTGGTGATGGAATAATGACACGTCTCCTCCACAACAAACACCCAGATTGGATCGATAACTCTGTCCTCCTAGACATGTAGATAACAAGGTAGGGTGAGACCAGAGAGGTTTGTCCAGATTTTCCGTGCATCACCAGGTCCATAACTTGGGACAATATTGGGTCAACGTGAGTTGCCTGCTTTATCTGAGTAGCAGTGATGGGTGTATTCTCTACCTGTTCAAAGTAGAAGATTTCCTTCTGGGCACTATCTTGATGTTTGACAGGCAAAGGCAACCTTGAAAGGCCATCTACATTGCCGTGCAGAATGGATTTCCGATATTTGATTTCATGTGTATGTGCTGAAAGTAACAATGCCCAACGTTGCATATGACTAGCAGCTAATGGGGGAATGCCTGTGTAGGGTCCAAAAATTGATGTCAGAAGTCGATGGTCTGTGAGAAGAGTAAACTTTCGCCCAAACAGGTACTGATGAAACTTCCGAATTCCAAAAACAATTCCTAATGCCTCACGTTCGATTTGGGCGTAGTTAGTTTCTGCTTTGCTTAGAGTGAGTGAAGCAAAAGCAATAGGTCTCTCTTCTCCCGAAGGCATAATGTGTGACACGACTGCTCCTACTCCATAAGGAGAGGCATCGCAGGCCAATTGTAGGGGTAAGGATGGATCAAAGTGCGTTAGAACTTCAGAATTTAGCAATGCATCCTTAGCTTTGTTAAATGCAACATCACAGGCTTCAGTCCACTTCCAGGCCTTGTTCTGCCCAAGGAGCTTGTGAAGTGGTTTTAGCACTGTGGCTAACTGTGAGATGAACTTTCCATAATAGTTCAGTAGTCCTAGAAATGAGTGCAGCTGGCTTACATTTCGAGGTGGGGGAGCCTCCACAATAGCCTTAACTTTTGCAGGGGCCTTAAGAAGACCCGTAGCATCAATAATGTGTCCCAAATATTCAACAGAGGGCTAGAAGAATTCACACTTATCCTTGCGAACTCGTAAGCCATACTTTTCCAGTCTTTGTAGGGTAGCCTCTAAATTCTTTAAGTGATCCTCTTCATTCCTTCCAGTGACCAGGATATCATCCAGATAGCACTGAACTCCTGACAAGCCACACAAGATCTGGTCCATAGCCCTCTGGAACAGGGCGGGAGCAGACGTTATTCCGAAGGGTAGGCGACAGCATCGATAAAGCCCCTTATGAGTCACAATAGTCAAGAGCTCTTGAGACTTTTCATCAACGTGCCTCTGTAAATATGCTTGACTCAGATCAATCTTACTGAACTTTTGTCCACTAGCCAGGCCTGCGAAAAAGTCATCGATGCGGGGAAGCGGATATTGCTCTGCACACAACACTGGATTGACAGTGACTTTAAAATCACCGCAAATCTGGAGAGAGCCATCTTTCTTCACTATTGGAACGATAGGAGTGGCCCATGGGCTATGGGTAACTGGTATTAGGACTCCATTGGTGACCAGGCACTCCAGGTCTGCTTCAACTTTTGGCCTGATGGCATATGACACAGTTCGGGCTTTCAGATATTTTGGTAGACTGTCAGGTTTAATGTTCAATGTCACAGTGATTCCCTTCATACTTCCCAGATCCTCTCCAAAACCAGCAGCATGTTTCCTTAGTATAGGGGTTAGACTGGTTTCTTCTTTAGTCATCTGGTGCACTTCTGCCCAGTTCAGCTGAATCTTCCCAAGCCAAGACCTACCCATTAAGGTTGGGTAATCACCTCTCACCACAAACAATGGCAATTTAGCAGCCTGTCCATTGAGCTCCACCTTAACATCAATAGTGACCAACATGGGCACAGCTTCTCCCGTATGCGTCTTCAGAAAAGTTTTTGTTGCCTTAAGCGGAAGATGCTGTAGCTTTTCCTTATACACAGTCTCAGAGACCAGCGAGATGGCTGCACCGGTGTCCAGTTCCATGCGTATAGGTTTGCCATCCAACAATGGGGTTACTCAGTATTTATGTGAGCCCACCGCCAAAGACAAAACATGCAGTGGCACTTCCTCTTGCGATGAGGTGTCACCTTGATCATCCTGGGTCTCCTGTAGGGTATGCAGGGTTCCTCTTTTTGTCGGCCAGACCACAGGCCTCTTTTTCTTTTGTTTACAGGCACACTCAATGTGTCCCTTTTTGCCACAGTGTCGACACACCAGGTCCTCACACCAGCATTCTGATGCCTGGTGACCCGGCTTACCACAATGGTAACATTCTTGAGTCTGCACAGTTTTGTGGGTAGGTTCTTGTGACACTTTTTGCACCCTAGGGGATGCACGGATGTATTGCACCTCCCTTGTAGCCAATTCCATGGAGACAGCAATATCAACAGCCTTCTGTAATGTAAGCTGAGCCTCTGTCAGTAGGCTCTTCCGTATAGCTTCACTGTAGAGGCCACACACTAACCTGTCATGCAGGGCACCAGTTAACATCTCCTTAAATTCACAGTGTTCTGCTAGCTTTTATAAAATTGCTACAAATTGTATAACTGTTTCATCTCCTTTTCGGTCTCTTTTGTGGAACCTGTATCTTTCAGCAATTACCAGTGGTTTTGGGGAAAATGGGACCCCAGGATTTCCACAATGTCACTGTAAGATTTAGTCTCAGGCTTAACAGGGTATAAGTAGTAAGCTGCGTAGCAGGGAGTAGGTTTTAGCCCCTACAACGCTTAAGAATATTGGCACCTTCTTCTCTTCTGTAATGTCATTTGCAATAACAAAAAGCTCCAAACGCTCAGTACACACAGGCCATTGCTCTATATTCTCATCAAAAGGTTCCAGTGGCCCAGTCAGAGTAGCCATGATTTTTAGTTTCACTTTCACAGTCAGTGCAAACAAGCGGTTTTTGTTTGTTTATTTGTTCTTTACCTTGACTTCTACTTCCTTCTGTTGCTGGGGCAGCACTGGAATCCCATCCTCCTCACCACTTGTTATATCCTTGGGGGCAGCCAGTTTAGGAAGAAATCACTTCAGGCTAGAGAGCAGACAAAGCTACCATTTATTTACAGACATTTTACATATTTACAGAGCTGACATAACCGGCCGAAGCTGGCTGGGCTATCCCCTAATAATCTAACTCAGTTGCCATAGGAACAAAAACCAAATACACAACAAGAGACATTGGATTTGTGGTCTATTACAACAATCTGTAACCCACTTAACTCCCTCTCCAACCTCAGCTTTTCTCCTCCCCCCTTTTATTACTTGGCCACTTCACCTTGCCTGACCCCTTGAAAGGTGTTCACTACTTATGGTGAACAATCTGTTCCACCTTGTATTTAGCTGTGACACTTTGGCTATGTGACACTGCAATTAAACCACCTGCAGCTGGCTTGTGTCAGCTGATTCTGCCTGTAAAATTGCAATATAGACATTTGGGCTCCGGTTGGAGCCTGAGCTCTAGGCGACTCTCCCCTCATGGGGTTTAATTGCAGTGTAGACATACCCTCTGAGCACATTTCCCAGACTGGAAGAAGAACTCTGGGTAAGCTTGAAAGCTTGTCTCTCTCACCAAGAGAAGTTATTAGTTAAAGATATCACCTCACCCACCTTGCTGCTCTATATCCTGGAACACACATGGCTACAACAAACACGGCCTATGTGAAAAAGTTTGGCATTTGAATGCTGTTTCCATTAATCATAAAGAACTTTGCATTTTTTCAAACTTTTGGTGATTGCACCCAGTGGTTTAAAAACAAACTAAATAGTGTAATTTCCCCCCCCCCCGCGAGCGCGCACACACACAAATTCCTTGTCCATTTGGCCACTCAGTGACTTTCTAAAAACTTTCTCAAAGTTTGAAAAATTGCAAAAGTGGCAAAGTAACAGACTTGTTCTTTTTCCTTCTCCCTCTCTAACTTCTTCAAAGTTGCCCAAAAGTTCAAAGTGGGAAAAGGAAAAAGGTCAAAAAGGAAATGTTAAAGAAAAATGAAACCCTTAGACATGATCGGTGGCACATTTTCAGAATCATGTGATTTTATATCCCTTCTAAATGAATGACTTCACTACTGTGGATATTAATGGAGATTTTATTGTTCCATTTTCAGAATGTCACTAAGCAGAGTGAATCAATATCCACTAGCAGAGAAATCCAGCAGTTAGTGATGATCACAACAAAAGAACTGATGCGTATGGTACATCACAAATGAAATCAAACAAATGTCTGCATAAAAAGGCTTCAGAGGTGAGGTTTTGGACTGGCAAAGCCACATTCATGGAGCATTGGGTTGTTCTGTGGAAGAGGCGAAACTTTTGAAGGGAATCCAGTCATCACACCTCCATTTGCCAGACTCTTCCTGGGGAGCTGGCATACCCATTACAAGCCACTAGGAATGGCTCCTTGGAGCAGATTCTGGGCAGCAAGGCGAAATCTGTTCTTAATCAGATGCATCAGGATCTATACACAAATTGAAGTCTTACTTAGCAGCACATTGCTGTCAGTTTTGCTCACTCACTTTCCATATCATTGATAGAGCTGGGCAAATCACGGGTCTTTCGGTTCACTGCCAATTTCAAAAAAGAATATATATCAATATTGCTTCTGGTCAAACCAAAAATGACACGGTGAATTGAAAAGTCAAAGAAAAAAATGTTGAGCTCAAAAAAGTCTAAACGTTCCGACATTACTGAAATGGAAAACTTTGACTGGAAACGTTTCCGTGATGTTGAAACAAGAGAAAACCCTTAATTTTGTCCCCAAGCTTTTTGTTTTGAGTTTCAGGCATTTTGACAAGAGCAAAGCAAAAGATTAAAAAAGCAGCTGGAGGAGAAGGCTGAAGTCACTCGCTTATAAGATTTAGTCCAGTGGCTAAGGCACTCAGTGGGGTTGAGGAGACCCAGTTTCCACTCCCACTGTGGCCACATGAGAAGACATATTAATAGGGATCTCTAAAGTTGCAGGCAAATGCCCTAGACACTGAGCCAAGGGGTGTTCTCAATCTCTCTTCTCGGAGCTGTTCCACTAAATAATTAAGTCATCATTGCAGCATGCACTTGTCTCTCCCACACCCTAGGTGACAGCCCTAGCCACTGGGCTACAGAGTCATTTTCACAGGCTGTTCCCAGCCCAAATGACCATCCATTGTCAGAGTCTTTCATAATGACAGTGAATAGTAATGTGGCCAGAAAAGGAGAGTAAAGGCTCACCTACACTACAACGTTAGACTCACCTAACTGTATTGCTCAGGGTTGTGAAAAATTTTCATGTCCTGTGTGATGTAGTTAATCCAGCCTAAACCTCGCCATAGATGCTGCTAGGCTGTCAGAAGGCTTCTGCAGTTGACTGAGCTATTACCTCTTGGAGAGGCAGATTTACTACAGTGACAGCACTTCCGCTGCTGTAGTAAGGGTCCACACGACAGTAGTGCAGCTACAGTGGGTCATTTCTAGTGTAGACGTAACCTTATGAGGATTCCACAGCCTGGTAGGTCAGCATCAACATAACCTTATGAGGATTCCACAGCCTGGTAGGTCACCACTGCCCCTGTTTGTGTTCTCAAGCCAGTTTCTGGGCTGGTAGCTGAAAGGTGATTGAGGCATTTGAATATAAATTCTCTTAAATGGATTGTTAAAGTTTAACAAATGCTGTATTCTCATTATAGTGTAGAGTTTGTTTTATCTCCCCCGATACAGACCATGGCAGACACAGAACATCAATCACAGAGTTCATCTTCCTGAGATTCAGAAATCTCTGTGAGGTGAAGATCCTTCTATTCCTGCTGTTTCTAGCAATCTGCATAGTGACTATGTCTGGGAACAACTTAATCATTGCACTAGTTGTGGCTGATCAGCACCTTCACACACCCCCATGTACTCCTTCCTGGGGAACTTGTCCTGCTTGGAGACCCGCTACATCTCCACCATCCTGCACATGATGCTGGCCAATTTCCTGGCTGAGGACAGAACCATTTCTATCAGAGACTGTATGACAATTTAATTTTGTTAGTTTCTGTGGGTTTACAGAATGTTCTCTTCACTGCAATGTCTTACGATCGGTATTTAGCAATAAGCAAACCACTGCATTATGCAGCCCCTATGAATGGCAGTTTATGCCTCCTGCTAACAGCTTAGTCTTGGATAAGTGGACTTCTGGCTAGTACCACGCCAATGTCCTTACCTGTGGGTTTTGCTCACCTGTCCCCGTCAAACCTAGTAAGGAGGGCTTTAAACTAGGTTCGACGGGGACAGGTGAGCAAAACCCACAGGTAAGTGGGGAACAAGACCTGGGAGATGGGTTGGAAACAGGAGGGAGCACGGGCTATAATGGCAGAGAGGAAGGAGGGGCAGGGCAAAGCTGGGAGGCAAGATCAAACCAGTATCTTAGATGCCTATATACAAATGCAAGAAATATGGATAATAAGCAGGAAGAACTGGAAGTGCTAAGAAATAAATACAAGTATGACATTGTTGGCATTACTGAAACTTGGTGGGATAATACACACGACTGGAATGTTGGTGTGGATGGGTATAGTTTGCTCAGGAAGGATAGACAGGGGAAAAAGGGAGGAGGTGTTGCCTTATATATTAAAAATGTACACCCTTGGACTGAGGTGGAGATGGACATAGGAGACGGAAGTGTTGAGAGTCTCTGGGTTAGGCTAAAAGGGGTAAAAAACACAGGTGATGTCGTGCTGGGAGTCTACTACAGGCCACCTAATCAGGTGGAAGTGGTGGATGAGGCTTTTTTTCAAACCACTAACAAAATCATCCAAAGCCCAAGATTTGGTGGTGATGGGGGACTTCAACTATCCAGATATATGTTGGGAAAATAACACCGCGGGGCACAGACTATCCAATAAGTTCCTGGACTGCATTGCAGACAACTTTTTATTTCAGAAAGTTGAAAAAGCTACTAGGGGGGAAGCTGTTCTAGACTTGATTTTAACAAATAGGGAGGAACTTGTTGAGAATTTGAAAGTAGAAGGAAGCTTGGGTGAAAGTGATCATGAAATCATAGAATTTGCAATTCTAAGGAAGGGTAGAAGGGAGTACAGCAGAATAGAGACAATGGATTTCAGGAAAGCGGATTTCGGTAAGCTTAGAGAGCTGATAGGTAAGGTCCCATGGGAATTAAGACTGAGGGGAAAAACAACTGAGGAGAGTTGGCAGTTTTTCAAAAGGACACTATTAAGGGCCCAAAAGCAAGTTATTCTGATGGTTAGGAAAGATAGAAAATGTGGCAAAAGACCACCTTGGCTTAACCACGAGATCTTGCGTATCCTGCAAAATAAAAAGGTGTCATATAAAAAATGGAAACTAGGTCAGATTACAAAGGATGAATATAGGCAAATAACACAGGAATGCAGAGGCAAGATTAGAAAGGCAAAGGCACAAAATGAACTCAAACTAGCTATGGGAATAAAGGGAAACAAGAAGACTTTTTATCAATACATTAGAAGCAAGAGGAAGACCAAGAACAGGGTAGGCCCACTGCTCAGTGAGGAGGGGGAAACAGTAACGGGAAACTTGGAAATGGCAGAGATGCTTAATGACTTCTTTGTTTCGGTCTTCACTGAGAAGTCTGAAGGAATGTCTAATATAGTGAATGCTTACGGGAAGAGGGTAGGTTTAGAAGATAAAATAAAAAAAGAGCAAGTAAAAAATCACTTAGAAAAGTTAGATGCCTGCAAGTCACCAGGGCCTGATGAAATGCATCCTAGAATACTCAAGGAGTTAATAGAAGAGGTATCTGAGCCTCTAGCTATTATCTTTGGGAAATCATGGGAGACGGGGGATATTCCAGAAGACTGGAAGGGGGCAAATATAGTGCCCATCTATAAAAAGGGAAATAAAAACAACCCAGGAAACTACAGACCAGTTAGTTTAACTTCTGTGCCAGGGAAGATAATGGAGCAGGTAATTAAAGAGATCATCTGCAAACACTTGGAAGGTGGTAAGTTGATAGGGAATAGTCAGCATGGATTTGTAAAGAACAAATCGTGTCAAACTAATCTGATAGCGTTCTTTGATAGGATAACGAGCCTTGTGGATAAGGGAGAAGCGGTGGATGTGATATACCTAGACTTTAGTAAGGCATTTGATACGGTCTTGCATGATATTCTTATAGATAAACTAGGAAAGTACAATTTAGATGGGGCTACTATAAGGTGGGTGCATAATTGGCTGGATAACCGTACTCAGAGAGTAGTTGTTAATGGCTCCCAATCCTGCTGGAAAGGTATAACAAGTGGGGTTCTGCAGGGGTCTGTTTTGGGACCGGTTCTGTTCAATATCTTCATCAACGATTTAGATGTTGGCATAGAAATTACGCTCATTAAGTTCGTGGACGATACCAAACTGGGAGGGATTGCAACTGCTTTGGAGGACAGGGTCATAATTCAAAATGATCTGGACAAATTGGAGAAATGGTCTGAGGTAAACAGGATGAAGTTCAATAAAGATAAATGCAAAGTGCTCCACTTAGGAAGGAACAATCAGTTTCACACATACAGAATAGGAAGAGACTGTCTAGGAAGGAGTATGGCAGAAAGAGATCTAGGGGTCATAGTAGACCACAAACTTAATATGAGTCAACAGTGTGATACTGTTGCAAAAAAAGCAAACGTGATTCTGGGATGCATTAACAGGTGTGTTGTAAACAAGACACGAGAAGTCATTCTTCCGCTTTACCCTGCGCTGGTCAGGCCTCAGCTGGAGTATTGTGTCCAGTTCTGGGCACCGCATTTCAAGAAAGATGTGGAGAAATTGGAGAGGGTCCAGAGAAGAGCAACAAGAATGATTAAAGGTCTTGAGAACATGACCTATGAAGGAAGGCTGAAGGAATTGGGTTTGTTTAGTTTGGAAAAGAGAAGACTGAGAGGGGACATGATAGCAGTTTTCAGGTATCTAAAAGGGTGTCATCAGGAGGAGGGAGAAAACTTGTTCACCTTAGCCTCCAATGATAGAACAAGAAGCAATGGGCTTAAACTGCAGCAAGGGAGATTTAGGTTGGACATTAGGAAAAAGTTCCTAACTGTCAGGGTTGTTAAACACTGGAATAGATTGCCTAGGGAAGTTGTGGAATCTCCATCTCTGGAGATATTTAAGAGTAGGTTAGATAAACGTCTTTTAGGGATGGTCTAGACAGTATTTGGTCCTGCCATGAGGGCAGGGGACTGGACTCGATGACCTCTCGAGGTCCCTTCCAGTCCTATGAGTCTATGAGTCTATATCACCATTATATTTTTGTGGCCCCGATAAAATCAACATTTCTTCTGTGAATGTACAAAAATAATAAATCTCTGCTGCAGTGACACCTACCATCTAGAGCTTGCAACCACCCTTCTAGCTGCTTTATTCACTCTGTCCCCATTTGCATTAACCCTGGCATCCTACATTTGTATCATTTTCAATATCCTAAGAATCACTTCCACTATCGGGTGGCAAAAGGCATTTTCTACCTGCTCCTCTTACCTCATCATGAGACCATAATCACTGTGTATCTGCTACCAAACCCCCTCACACTCAGGGACCTCAACAAAATGTTCTCTGTCTGCTACACAATTCTGACTCCTATGGCCAATCCCTTCATATACAACCCAAGAAACAAAGAGGCGAAGGAAGCCCTGAGAAAAATTGTAAATAAGTGTCTAGGTCAGTGGTTCTCAACCTTTTTGGGCTCATGACCCATTTGTAAATATTTATGGCCTGTTGTGACCCAGTAAACAGGCTGCGAGGGGTGGGGGGGCTGGGGTGTCTTTGGTCAGGTCCTGTCCCCTGAGAGGAGTTGGAGTGAGTACTGGGCAGGACCCACAGTGGTGGTTCCTGCTTCTCCTGTGCTGTGGGGCTTGCTGGGCTTGGCTCTCTGCTCCAGGCATTGCAACCTCCGGGGTTGTAGTGCTGCTCAGGTTTGGCCCCACCCCGCCGACTGGACCAAATGTGTGTGAGTGGAGGTGTGACCTGGCTCATGGGGTTGTGGTGCCACTCAGTCATATTTGGCCTACCCAGGCTTCTGTCATCGTGATGCCTGGGCCAAACCTGAGTGGCGCTTAGGGCCCTGAGCAGCTCAAAGGAGCCCCCTATTATTTTTTAATATGTGTTGTGTGTACAGGACCCCCCAAAATATTCCTGCTTAAGGCTCCTGCTTAAGGGAGGTGAGCCCAGCCAGCCCTTTGGACAGGAGTTGCCACACAACCCTTTGAAACATTCTGGCCACCCAATTTTGGGTCCCAACCCACAGGCTGGGAAACTTAGAGACTGATTTATTGTGTGTTAGATGGCATAACAGTGTAAGGGATGCATATGGGGAGTCTGTTGTGGAAAATAGATATAGAATGAGACATAAGAAGCCATCAGTGAGAGCTGGGAGGATTCTGTAGAGGGTAAAAAAGAGGAAAGGATGAACTATACCTCGGCTTGGTAAAATTACATTTTTACTGGTAAATGTTGATTAAACCAAACACAAACTGAGGAAAAAAAATTTCCATTGATGATGATTGAAATTTACAGATAGGCAAAGAACAAAAAATGCTGCTTGAGAACTTAGAGTTTGATTTAAGGGTAATTACTTGGTATATTTTCACATATGATGTTAATAATTTGTGTTTTAACAGTTTAAAGCTTTAACTTTTTGAATCTCAACAACTACTGTAATTAAATAAGTATTGACTGACCCACCTATGGTCTGCTCCCCCATAATTTTCTGCAACTGAAAATGTATTTTTAAGTATTTTTTATTTTTATGGATTAAATCAATATCATCCATTAAAACAAATAAAAACTGATTTCTGCCAAGCCTAGCAATAGGTGTCCTTTTCTCTTACATGACTCTCAGCTCTCACCTTGTCTCAGTAACGCAGAGATGCCTACTCCTTCACTACACTGCTTTGCCATCTAAGGTCCATTAGACTTTATAGCAGTGTAAATAGTATAAAAGGTGCAGTGTTGCTACCTAGTGACTGTTACACAATGCAGCCACTCAGAGAAGGGATGTCATTATTCAACATATCAACATTTTCATTTCTTTCCTAACACCATCAGCCTGTGCCATGCCATTGAGACCTGGGTCCTGAGCTATATAGCACCTGGGACAAGGAGCACCCAGCATCCTTATCTCTCTGAACATTCCTCCACCCCAGGGTCCTCATCTCTCATATGGATCGCAAGTTCACAATCCGAGAATTCCCACAAATATCCCACCGCACAGCCCGACACACAGCCTGTATCCAATGCAATCTACGAGAGTGGGGAGAAAATGTTCTATGCACTCCTTCTCGCACAGAGTCCAGGTGGACAATTATCCAGATAGAATCACTCATGGCCCAGGGGTAGAGCAAGGAGACATTTTTTCAGTTGTAAGCAAAGTCAGGATGAGCTCTACCCTGACATCTGGTGGTGAATTATGGTGAGTGTGGAAAAGAATTTCAGGGGCTGATCTTGTTTGCATAGGCACATCCACCCCACCTAGCATAGCCCACGGCAGCCTGAAATGGTCACTTTGACAGCTGTGGGATTCCCAATTTCTCTGTTATTGCGGCAGGAGGAATAAAGTGTTGTTATCCTGATTATGTGAATGAGGGACTATGAAACTGTTTTATGACAGAGGATGTCACCATCAACTAAGTAGTACTCGCTAGACAAGGGACATGGGTTTCAAAACCCAGTGAAATGAGAGAGGTTGTGGATAGGTGTGTGCATCTGATGGTATGGGTCTCCTTTTGAGAGCCTGGTACACCAATTGCCTTGCTTTGCTTCCTCTTCCTCTACTGTTAAATGGCAGAGCTAATTTTGATTTCAGTAAAAGTCTAGCTAGAGACTGCTGGGCTGAATTTACTTTGGGTTAATGATGCACCAGCACTGGAGTTTTCCTACTACAAGCTGAAATCACTAAGAGCTGAAACCACTGAAAGAGCTAAAATTACTGAGCTGAGATCACTGAGTGCTGTGTTAACTAGTGGAGGAGCCTGAAGATATATTGCTAAGTGGCTGGCAGAGCAGTTTGTAGGACAGTTGGAGCAATGAGCGCAGCAGAGTGGAGCTGAGCAGTTTGTGGGGACAGCTGGAGTGGTTTATGGGACGGCTGGTGGAGCAGAGCGGCTGGTGGAGCGGAGCAGCGTGTGGGACGGTTGGAGCGGCCCAAGGAACAGTAAGTGCAGCACAGAGGAGTAGTTTGCGGGGATGGCTGGAGGAGTGGAGCGGAGTGGAGCGGCTGGAGGAGCAGAACCATTCGTGGTGAAGGCTGCAGCAGACCTCCACAGAGACTCGAGGCAGTCAGCCTCGGACCACATAAGGTGCCCCTTAACACCCTGTGTGCACCCCCGCAATTCCACCCAGGCTGGGGGGGTAAAACTCTGCAGATGAACTTTTGAACTCTGGGGTGGCACTGACCAGGGACAGAGACTTTTGGGTTGTTGGACTTTGGGGTGATTTGGACTTAAGACCCTGAGGGGAAAAGGACATTGCCAAACTTACTTGGAGGTGGGTCTTTTGCTCATGGTTTGTATTATGAATCCTGTCTGTGGTGTTTCCCAAAGGTAATGCCACATTGTTTCCCTCCTTTATCAAAAGGATTTTGCTACACTCAGACTCTGTGCTTGGGAGAGAGGAAGTATTGCCTCCTAGAGGTGCCCAGGGGGGTGGTATGTAATTGTCCCAGGTCACTGGGTGGGGCCTCAAGCCGGTTTTGCATTGCGTTATTGAAACGGAACCCCTAGATACTGAACCCGGCCCTTGTTGCTGCCAACTCAGAGGGACAGAAGGGTTGCATAGTGAATGGTAAATTTTCCAACAAAAAAAAATGGTGCATTTTTTAGGGCAGTGAAACTATTTGGGAATTCAGGTTGAATTTGGTGAATGGTTTTAGGGAAAAAAATTGGCAATGGCTTGAAATGTTTTAAATTCACATTGAAAAAATTTCATTCAACTTGAATAAAAAAATTCAATCTTTCATTTCAGCTAGAAACTCATTTTGTTAGAAACAAAAAAACTTATTAATGTAATCAGTTTTGCTGTGACACTTCCTGTAATACCCAGTGCAGTGAAGCACCTTGCCACTGCCTGCCCTCACTGTGAGGAAGATTTGTTTGTACCTACCGGGGTCAGCTCCCCAACTCCACCAGCCACGGGCACCACAAGCGCTTCTCTCTAGGCCTATGCAGGCCTCGCTGTTACTTTACAGTTAGTGTTAGGCTCAAGGCCTCAGAGCATCCCCCCAGAGTGACCAGCCCCTGGTTCACTTCACATTTGCCATATTCACAGATCTGCTGCTCCCAAAGAACCAGTACACCTGAGCTTACCAGTTCCATCTCAGATCACCACTTTGCTTAACACACAGCACTTCCATATGTTTATAGTAAAAAAAGTAGAAATTTATTTAGCAAAGCTTAGAGATTCCAGTAGTAGCAAGTATTGGAAACAAATGGTTACCTATAATAAAATAAAATCATAACATGCATTCTAGAGTCCAAACTTAGTTAACAAGATACTTGTATCTTGTAGAGTATTGCTCCCCAAAATCCTTGCTGCACTTTATAGCCAGGCTAACAGTGACCCTGTTTGCAGAAGACAAACACACTGTTAGCTTGTCTCCTAGGTGAAGGTCCCTCAACACCCCCTGCTGTTTTGTTTCTCTCAGATTTTGCAATCTCTTAATTTGCACCAGGTTCATTCTGTAAATAGGTCTCCATTGTGAGATTCACAATACACAAATGGCTAGACAGGGAGAAAAGCATCCTGTTATCTCGGAGGTGTAAAACTGTAGGGTTAGAAGGGACCACAAGGGTCATCTAGTCTCACTCCTTAGCAAAATGCAGGATTTGTTTTGTCTAAACCATCCAAGACAGTTGGCTATTGGCCTTTTGAAAAACTCCAGTAAAGGAGCCTCCACAACCTTCCTAGGCACCTGTTACATTGTCTTAGTTTTCTTACAGTTAGGAAGTATTTCCAGAGGTATGTCACCTCCTGGTGACCTGGCTTAACCCCAAGATGGTATTTTCAGTATAGATACATAATCCTTGTGAAATGTGTGGCTGGATAATACTTGAGTTATGACAACTAGTGTGCGAGCAGCTCTCAGTACAGACCTCACTTGCACCCTCTGGTGAGCTCGTGTGCAGATACCCAGCCCAGGGGATCCCTGTGAAACTATTCCCACCCTGGGCTCTTAGCCAGTTGGCAGAGGTCCCGGTCTCGTATGGGCCACCAAGCTGAAAACCTAATGATTCCCTCAGCTCTCATCAGAGGAGGTTAAAGACCAGGAGTAAAATGTTCAGAAATGCCCAAAAGCCAGATTTTAAAATGCATTTAGACATCAATGGGACTTTCAGCACCATCTTGGGGTCTAAACCCATTTTTGGCATGTTCTACACCTGGATGTTTTTGAAAATCCCACCAGACACCTCCGTAACTTTAAACACATCTGGCCTCAAGCAAACTCAGTGACTCAGGAACATAAATCTCATTGAGAGGCCGTGGGCCTAAGAGCGTCCCTCACTTTGGAATTTGAGTTTTCAGAGCTAGTCCCATGAAGGGACTCAGGTGCGTAGAACCAGCATTTATGCACCACTGAGAGCCTCAAAGCCCCAGCTCAGCTGACACCTGATGTAGTAGGTGGCTAAATCTCTGCCACTAAAGGACTGTAGGAGCCAGTATCTGCCAGTGAACATATGCACAGCCACCTCAGTCAAGGCACTCATTTCACACCTCATCCTCACATGACCCCCAAGCTAGGCACAGCCCTGCCTGTCTCACCTGCAGGCCTTGATCCGGTAGGCATGCTCACAGCACACCTATCCCCAAACAGAGTGGCTGAGGGGCGTGAGGCTTCCATTATAACCCTGAGCCTAGTGGCTAGTGCATTCAGCCAGGACGTGGGGGAGACAGATCAAATTCCCTCTCCTCCACCCTCTGTGGAGCAGGCATTTAAACTTGGGTTTCCCTCTTCTTGGGTGAGTTCCCAAAGCCCTACCATGAAGGGCAATCAGGTGTGGGGCTCCCTCAAAGTCTCCTAAGGACATTTTTCCACTGTGTAAAACTAATTAAACATGTGTTGGGCCAGAGAGGACGACTCTGCAGTCCAGTGGCTAGGACACTCGCCTAACGGGGGGAACCCACAGTCAAAGCTCTGCTCCATATTAGGCAGTGGGGAGACAGAACTTGGGTCTCCAACAGTCTGGTGAGTTCCCCCACCCCCACTTGGGGTTCCCAGCTGAAAATCCAAAGCAGAGATAGTGTCTAACTCCATGGGAGAGATGGGGCTTAGGCAACACTCTTCTAACTGGCTTTTCCTCTTGGCTGGGTGAGGCAGTTCCTTGCTCCACTTGCTGACCTCTGGGGATCCCTTTCTTAGCTGCCTAATTCTCCCCATGCACCGTATAGGGAGCCTGGCTGCCAAACTCAGGACTGAGGTTCTCACAGGCTGGCATGGCACTAAAACTTTGTCTTTGCAATGCCGAAGTCCCTTTGTAGATCAAGCCCTCATTTATTTCAATGTATGAAACTCACCAAGATATCATCTACCCACATTCAGCAAGTAAAATACAGTTCAGTTTTATTCCAACAGTCCTGGTATTGATTCCTCTTACACTTACAAATCTTTGCACATCCTCAAAATGTTATAAGTGCATATCGCCAACAATGGAGCAAGAAATAAGGGCCACACAGAATCTGAGTAATACACCATTTTGCCTGAAGAGATTGAGGTTTCTGCATTCTCATAAAATCTAGACACTTTCTGACAATTTTCCTCAGGGCTTCCTTGACCTCTTGGTTTCTCAGACTGTATATGAAGGGATTGGCCATAGGAGTCACAATTGTGTAGCAGACAGAAAACACTTTGTTGAGGTCTCTTAGTGTGTTGGTTTTTGGTAGCAGATACACAATGATTAGGGTCCCATAGAAAATTGTCACCATAATGAGGTGGGAGGAGCAGGTGGAAAATGCCTTTTGCCTCCCAGTGGTGGAAGGGATTCTCAGGATGGAGGAGATGATATAAATATAGGATGCCAGGGTTAATGCAAATGGAGGCAGAGTGAATACAGCCGCCAGGATGGTAACAACAAGCTCCATCTGGTAGGTGGCATTGCAATAGAGATTTATTATTTGCAGAAATTCACAGAAAAAGTTATCAATTTCATTGGGACCACAGAAAGTAAATTGTAACACAAGAAATACTATTATGGGAATAGTCAAAAATCCACATATCCAAGAAGCATTTACTAGCTGGAGGCATAAGCTGCCATTCATAAGGGTTGCATAATGCAGTGGTTTACATATTGCTAAATACCGATCATAAGACATTGCAGCTAAGAGAAAACATTCTGTCGCTCCAAAGAAACCAAACAAATAATATTGTGTGAGGCAGCCATTAACAGAAATGGTTCTGTCCCCAGTCAGGAAACTGGCCAGCATCCTGGGCAGGATGGTGGAAGTGTAGCAAGTCTCCAAGCAGGACAAGTTAGCCAGAAAGAAGTACATGGGGGTGTGAAGTTGCTGATCAGCCACAACCAGCACAACGATGAGGATGTTCCCAGCCGCAGTCACAAAGTAGATTGCTAGAAACAGCAGGAAGAGAAAAACCCGCAGTTTAGGGATATTCCCAAATCCCAGGAGGATGAATTCTGTGATGGATGTTTGATTTCCCTGCTCCGTGTCTGCCATGGGATGCATCTGGGGGAAGCAATAAACTCTACAATACAATGAGAATGACATTTGTTAATCGTTAATCTATTGATTCATATACAGTAATATTCAAAAGCTCCCTCTCCTTGAGGTCATAGCCCAAATGCTGGGTTGAGAACTCAGGCTGGGGTGGTAGGATTCACAAAAGGGAGACTGATGATGAAGTAGGATGCCATAGAGTTATTCTCACCCAGTTTTCCTAGCCCGACGAGTATTCATTGTCATTATGAATGGCAATGGATAGTCATTGGGCTGGAGCTGGAGTGCGAAGGTGAATCTATAGCTTCCCAAGGATGTGAGAGATCCAAGTTGAAGTCAAGTATCAGAGGGGTAGCTGTGTTAGTCTGGATCTGTAAAAGCAGCAAAGAGTCTTGTGGCACCTTATAGACTAACAGACGTTTTGGAGCATGAGCTTTTGTGGGTGAATACTCACTTCATCAGATGCATGTTGAAGTCAGACTCTAGGCCAAAAAGAACAAACAGCTGAATATTGGTTTATTTTGGACTCATCCCCAGCAGAAACCAGCACTCCTTGAGGGTGATTTTTCCAGTCCAAAACTGGAATACCAAAGTCTTCAGGCAGGCATTTATTTGATTTCATTTGTGCTGTACCATGCAGATCAGTTTTTATGTGATCATCATGGTGACGCTTTGGGGATCACACAGACCAGTCAGGAATTCTGTCCCTGCCTGCCCTGCAACCGTGGGTGCTTTAATGCTTTGCAGCTCTGGCAGAGCCCTGACCCCAGTAGCCAGCCCACAAGAATAACACTCTCGCCCTGGCTACTATCAGCCTAGTTATTCCTTGCAAGGTGAGCCCCCTCAAATGACCCCCACAAAACCCATAGATTAAGGGACACCTTTCCCCCTTCTTGACATCTACTCTTTCCTCAGTTCACACAGAGACCTACCGGGAAAAGGACAAACATGAGGTTTATGTAATAGAAAAATTGTGGATTCATAGATGAAATCGCATAGGAAGCAAACCTATGCAAGCCATGCAGAAAACAAAACAGAAACAGAACATCAACCTTTAAGCTTTCAAATTAAATAAAAATCCCTTCTAATAAGAGACTTTCCCAGCATATTCTTTAACTGTAGGGGGATTCAGCACTTCGCAGACAGTGCTCACCAAGTAAATGTCTCTCGGTTACTGAAGAGATTTCACTTGAAACCCCTTCCCTAGGCCTAGGGTGGCAAATGTGCAGAGGTGGCAAATTTATAAAATTTATAATAGCACCATTTTTGTAATTGCGGCATCAATGGTGCTGACATTCCACCAATCGTAGCATGTATTGAAATCACCAATGATGGCAGGATGCCATTTAGTAAACATATTTGCAAGAATCCTAAACGTTAATAATATGACCGGAAGGAAGAAATTAAGCAATTCTCACTTTTGGATCCATGCAC
This sequence comes from Gopherus flavomarginatus, assembly GCF_025201925.1. Classification (NCBI taxonomy): domain Eukaryota; kingdom Metazoa; phylum Chordata; order Testudines; family Testudinidae; genus Gopherus; species Gopherus flavomarginatus. The sequence continues at coordinate 23,510,376 of NC_066628.1, forward strand.
GGTCCCGTGCTATAAGTGAATGTGTGTCTGTATAGTGCAATTTCAAGCGAGGGTTTGCTGCATTTGTTATTTTATTTACAATAAAACTTGTAAACGTTCAATTATTTTAATGACATTTAGATTCATTTTCATTTAAACAAATTTGTGAAAAAACTAAAACAAGTTCATATGGGGCCGGGGGTAGCAATTATTTCAGGGCCTAGGGGCAGCAAAATCATTAATCTGCCACTGCCCCACCCCCCACCCCCGACTTAGGTGATTCATTGTTATTCAGAGCAGGGGAAACTCCCTCTACTTGATTGCCAGTATGTCTCATTGTTTTCCCCTTAACTGTAAGGGTCCATCATTCATCTTTTCCTGGGTTGTACAACACTAGGTGCTTTGAGCTAGTCTCATTAGGGGGAGGGGAACCCCTCTCTAACAGACAGGCCACTGCAAGGTGGATCCGAAATTGTAATAACCTGTGCTCATAACCTATATCCATACGTATAACCACAGTCTGTATACATATCTCAGTGATTATGTTTAGAGCATTAAAAGATTTCATCAACAACCTTACTCAACTATTTTTATATACAACTCCACAATCTGCAATCGCTTGGTTTAACTGCTTATTTTAAACTTGCTTTTCTCCCCTTGAGGTGTCTGGACCCTGATTGCCACAATTGGGGATTAACTTTTGAATTTCTCTGCCAATAGATATTGTTGACTGAAACTGCTCAGTGAATGTCTGAAACTGCATGATCAAAATATCTATTAAAATCTCCACTAGCATAGTTGTACCTTTACAATGGATTGAAGCTCACAGGAATCAGAAAACATGACAGATATCGTGTCTAAAGTTTGTTCATAATTCCTTATTCTTCCACCCCCAACGAACATCTATCATTTTTCCATTTATCTCTCTGTAGCTCTTTCAGAATTAAAGCTTGTTGGTAATTTTTCAAAGTTAGAGGAAGTTTTGGAAAGTTACCAAGTGCCAAAAAGAAAAAGGAATAAAAGAAGGGAAAAAGCAGGGGGAAGTGACACTATTTATTTTATTGCACACAGCAGTTTAAAAACAAAATCATCAAAAGTTTACAAAAATATTCAAACTGCTTCCTGATTAATGGAAGTAACTTTCAAATGTCAACATTTTGAATGAAACTGGTTTTCCATTTTCCAATCAAGTCTAGTGATCATTAAGCAGAGAGACAGAGAAAACGACTTGATTGCCTAGGTAGCTTCTTACCAGTCTGTTGCTGAAGCAAAAGGGACTCCTCTAACAGTCCTTCAGTCTCACCGTCAGCTAACATAACTGTCTGCTCTGCAGCCCTTTTATCTCTGCCACTGTTAGGAGGCCAGTGATCAGTTTCAGCTGAGCAGGCAGGCAGTATTCCTATTAATCCTTTAGTGGTATCCCCTGACAGATGGATCTCAGTGCATAGCAGCAGCAGCATGAGGGATAATGATCACATGAGACCACAGGGTATTCAGCCTCCAGTAGATTATCTTGGATCTCTCAGGGTTGGTGACCAGGAGTCAAGTTCTTCTCTCTCACTTCTCTCCAGGAATTGGGTTCTCTCGGTAAAGAGACCCATGTGTTCCTGAAGAGACAAGCAGGTGCTGAGATCTCCCCTGGAGAATGTTCTCCTCTCTCTATAAACAGAGCGCACTCACCTCCTCAGATTTGTATCCTCTTAGGGAGAAGGTTGTGTCTCCCCTGATGTTACTTCTGAGAGGCATTTCCCTCTACTGTGTCAGGGGAGCTGCAGCTGGGTTCGCAACATAGATGGCACAAACACAAGTCCTGGTAGAATCAGCCTGCTTGGCCCAAAGTTCTCTCCTCTCGAGGAGAGTCTTCTAGCCCAAATGATAATCACAGCCTAGGCCTCCCAGTGCATTCAAGCCCAATAAAGCCCAGTCATCCAGTCCAGTTATTGGTACCCACCAGCAATTTCCTGGGACAAAACCAGGTACATGGAGCAAGGATCTTCCATCATAAGCTAGCTTCAACTGGGGACACTACAGGCTTGTCTACACAGGGAATAACGCTAGTACAAATGCACCACTATAGCAATACTGGCAAAACTCCCCATGTGAGAACACTTATTCTGGACTCAGAGCACCAGTTTCTGCTTCAGTTTATATTGCTTTGAAAGTGATGCCAGCGACACTGGGAAAAAGCCAGCTTCACCCAGAATAAGAGTGTCCAGATGGGGCGTTACACTGGTGTAACTGTCGCTGTATAAGTATGCTGGTAACATTCCCCATGTAGACGAGCCCAACAGCATCAACTTGGGTCACAAAAGGGCTGTGTTTAGGTCAGGCTTAGCTAAATCTGATCACTTTCCCTACCTCCGCCATCACTGCTGAGTGTGACCTGAGCAGGCAGGGCCAGGATCTCCTTAGTCATTGTGAGACGGCCCCTCCCTGAGCCTCTTTTCATCTGCATCACTGCTGCATTCCCTCACTCTTATTTCTGCTTCACTTCCACAGAGTGGTCAGTTCAGTAATTGCCTATTACATGAGTCCAGTGTCGGACACCAGCTGTGTTGTGTGGGTAATCTCACTTCCTCTGGGTGTGTTCAGACACTTGTTCATGAGACAGTCCTGCCTCTCCAAAAGATACTTATCCGCCCCCCTTTGCTGTAGTGGCTGGGTGACCCACAGGCTATAATGTATTGATCCTCACAACACACCTGTGAGGTATGGAGTGCCTGTTTTCTCCATTGTACACCTGGAGAACAGAAGCACAGACATTTCTATGGTCAAACAGGGAATCTCCGGTGGAGCAGGTACTGGAACACAGGTATCCCAAGTAGAACTGAGCAAACAGCTGATTTTTTGTTTTGGTGTCAGTTTCAAAAAATCAGAAAAGACAATTGCTTCAGGTTGAACCAAATCTGGAATTTTCAACAAACTAAAATGCAACAGAAAATCCACTTTTTGTCAAAAATACCATGTTACTCAACTGGAAACATTTGGCTTCCAGGAATCTTTAAAAGGGTCAATTCACAAGGATCCTTAGGTGCCATTCATGAAATGGGCAGTGGAGAATGGGGCCGTTTGCCTCTATGACTTTTGCTCCAGTGGTTAGGGTACTAGCCTGTGATGTGGGAGACCCAGATACAAATCCCAGTCCTAGAACCTTGCTAGTGAGCGCCCTGACTGGAGCGACAGGCTGCTCAGAGAGGGGTGGGAGTCTCTCAGACTCTTCTGTTGAAACTGTCCCACTTTGTATCAATAACTACAGGTTCATTGCTGCAGGGACTTGAGTCAAGGTCTTCTATCTCCCAGCTGCATGCTCCAACCACTAGGCTGTAGAGTCATTCTCATGTTTGCTCCCTGAGCCAATGACTATTGAGGTATTTTATATAAGTGGAAAAGCTTCAACAGCAAGGCTGGAAGAGATCCACCATTGAACACTCTATGGCCTGGGGTTAGGGCACTCCCCTCAGAGACAGGAGGTTTGATTTAAATTTCTGCTTCAGCACAGGGACTTGAAGCTGGGTCTCCAACATTGCAGGTGGGCGTTGAACCCTTAGCTAAAACACAGACCTCTGCTGCTTTCTTCTCCTCCAGCCATTTTGTGAACAAGCCCAAAGTCTCTTTGTGAATCCAGCCCCCACGCCCCCAGTGTTTTGGGCCAAAAGTATTAGGCAAAATGACATCAAATAGTTTCAGTCAATGAAATAAATTGTTCAAATGAAAAATTTCATCCAGTTCCAATCCCAAATGCTAGAATGATGCCCTAACTACTGGAACATCCTTCATATATTCCTCCTTCACGGCTTCCACCTTTTTCCCTTCTCTGTGCTCCCCCATCCCCTCTCCTCAGCATATCTGCCCTCACTTCTTTTCATTTAGCCAAATCCTTCCTAACTAAACCCCACCCCAAACCAGTAATCAGAATAAAAACAGAACGGCCTGGCTCTTCCGTGACATTGCGAGGCTCTGACTCTCCTTCTTCTGTTTGTGCATTGTCTCTAGGCTTGGTGAAACTCAGGTTTTATTTTTTTATCATTTCAGCGGATAATATTGATGTTTATTTTTAAACATTTTTTATTATTCGTATTGATTTACATTTTCACAGTTGTGGGAAATTATGAAGGGGTCAGACAGTTATTTACTGATAGTAGCTGTTGAGATTCAAAATGTTAAAGCTTTGTAACCACTAAAACACAAAGTCAACATCACGACACAATGTACAGAGTAAATATCCCACAATCAAACTATAATTGGTTCTCAAACAGTATTTTCTTACTTCGCCTAACTGTAATTTTTTCACACCCCTGCCTGCCTGACAAATTTTACCTATAAAAGTGCCAGTGTAGCCAAAGCCTGAGACTCTCTTACTCTGTGGTTGTGCATTGCACAGCAAAATGGGGCCAGGGCCAGGTTTCTGAGTGGTCCTATTACAGCATGGCCATAATACAAAGGAATAATGAGAATATCACTTTGCCAATATTCATAAAAGCTGCATTCTAGAGGGCACTTTAGAGAATTACTGCTGCCCCGTAGTACAGTATAGCTGCCCCTTTCCCATCCCACACCCTCTACTAGGATAGCAGCTTGTCATCCAGTGGCACTTACAGTGAATAAATGCCTCTTTCTCAATCCCCACCTTCTTCTTGTGGAGTAAGTAGCTTATGGCCTGTAGAAACCACAGGAGGCTAACTAATGAGAACGGGGAGGCATTATCCTCTCGGGTGCCAAAGCATGGTGCAGCGATAGGATCCTGAAGCATGATGCGGGACGTCTGCATTCAATTCCCTGCTCAGCCACAGACTTTCTGTGTGGATTTGGGCATGTTCCGTAATCTGCCCTGTGCCTCTGTAATACGGGGATTGGAATTCACTACCTCCCGCCAGTGATTGTGAGGTGTCCCATTTTATTTTTGTGATTCATTTTTTATTAATTTTAATAAAGAAACAAACAAGAAAAATTGTTACAGCTTGTACATGTCACCCAGCACTGCACATTTTACAGGCTAGCTAAAAAATATAGGCAATTATGCAACTTGTCTATGCAATACAAAATCAGACAAACCTTGCATGTGAGGGAAGGGATAACAACAATTTGAAAAAAGACACAAATTGGCAAAAAAAGGAAGTTGGGGAATGGGGGCAGGAAGCGGGAAGGAGAAAGCAGAGAGGTCCAGAGGAATGAAGTCAGGCATTATTTCAGCATTCTTTATCCAAAAGTATCTGGAAATAGGGTCCATATTTCTTCAAATTCATATAATTTCTGCCCATATCGACAAGCTCTTCTTTCTTGAGGTGTCCCATTGTTAATGTTGGTGACAGCCATGTCATATACCTAGATAAGATGAGGTGAACTGATCATTTCCCACCATTGAACACACAACAGATTATGATAATTCTATGTGCTCTGAAAAATTTTGGTGTCTCAAGTGGGGATCCCCAATGGCTGAGGCACTCAAAATCAATGTATACTTTCAAATATCATGTCATTCAGCCAGGATCGTCAAGGGACCTAAGGGAGTTAGGTAACACAAGCCCATTGAAATTCAGACCCGTAAACCCCTTAGGATCCTTTGATAATCCCAGTGTAAATTGTTCTTGTATCCTATATTCTTACTTGGGCTTAGTTTATGGAATTTCTAAGTGTAATACAGTTCAATTTTATTCTGAATATAAAAATCCTGGTATTGACTGAGCTCACATTTCGGATATTTGCACATCCTCAAATATTATAGCAGCACATTCCCAAACACCTAGTCAGAACTAGGGACCACCCAGAATCTGTTTCTATAAAACAATAAACCAGCTCTGCATCTCACCATTTCCCCTCAATATAGTAAGAAACAAAAACTTTGTGATTTCTAATTTCTTGTAAAATTTACACATTTACTGGCAATTTTTCTCAGGGCCTCTTTCACTTCTTTGTTTCTCATGCTGCATATGTAGGGATTGGCCATAGGTGTCAGAATTGTGTTGCAGACAGAGAACACTTTTGTTTAGGTCTCTTAGTGTGTTGGTTTTTGGTAGCAGATATACAATGATCAGGGTCCCATAGAAAATGATCACCACAATGAGGTGAGCGGAGCACGTGGAAAAGGCCTTTTGCATCCCAGTGGTGGAAGGGATTCTCGTGATGGTGATGATGATACACATATAGGACATCATGGTTAATACGAATGGAGGCAGAGTGAATATAGCAGCCAGGATGGTAATGACAAGCTCTATCTGGTTGGTGCCATTGCAGTATAGATTTAACATTTCTGTGGCTTCACAGTAGAAATGATCAATTTCATTGGGGCCACAGAAAGTTAATTGTAACATAAGAAATAATACTATGATAACAGCCAGAGATCCATTTATCCAAGACCTAGCTGCTAACTGCAGGCAGAACCTGGCATTCATGAGGGCTGCATAATGCAGTGGTTTGCATATTGCCAAATACCGATCATATAACATCACTGCTAGCAGATAGCATTCTGCATCAGCAAAGAAACTAACAAAATAAAATTGTGTCATACAACCAATAACAGAAATGCTCTTGTCCCCTGTCAGGAAACTGACCAGAACCCTGGGCAGGAGGGTGGAAGTGTAGCAGGTCTCCAAGGAGGACAAGTTCCCCAGGAAGAAGTACATGGGAGTGTGAAGGTACCGATCAGCCACAACTAGAGCAACAATGAGGATGTTCCCGGACAAGGTCAGAATGTAGATCACTAGAAACAGCAGGAAGAATAGGATCAGCAGTTCAGGAAGGTCCCCGAATCCCAGGAGGATGAAGTCTATGATGGATGTTTGATTCCCCCATTCTGTGTTTGCCATGGGGTGTATCTAGGAAGGGTAAAAACTGAAGAAGAGAAAAATACCTCGTGCAGATGATTGGCAAAAACATACTTCAGCTTTAATCCAGCCACAGTTTGATTCACATCGTCTCATATCTCTTCTCATGACAAGGTTTGTCCAAATGTGGGATACCATCACTGAGAAAGTCTTCATATTTTTGTATAAGCCAAATCAATCAATCACTCAATCAATAAATCTAGTGTTGGAGGTCAGACTAGATGATCTAATGGTCGTTTGTGGCTTTCCAATCTATAAATCTATGAATGTACCTCTGTGATTCTTTCACACTGTTACATGGTTTCAGAATATAAAAAATTCCCAACAGGTAGAGCCAGTTTTACCATCTTTAGCAAATATTAATAAGTGTTGAAAACCGTTTCCATTATATAAGTTGTAGAACCTGAAAATATTGTTAAATTGTGCTGGGAATTCTCTCCCTGTAACATGAATTCTTGAACCATTAAGGCTGAGACTTCAATAGCGCTCTAAAGGAGTTAGGCACACACTTCTCTTGACGAGTCAGGCACCTAAATCCATTAAGGCACTTAGAAAATTCCAACCAATATTGGTAGGAAAGTTAAAACTTTTATTTCACTGATTTGTCTATTCTTTTTGGATCTCTCTCTCTCTCTCTCTCTCTCTTCTGAAGTAATCAGCTGTCTATCCAGCTCTCTATCTCCCATATATATAGAATGGGTGCTCTGTGTCTGCAGGCTACAACATCCCTGTTTCACCAGCCGTATTTATCTCCAGCAACTACAACTGGCTTTGTCCCTTCCTATGGAATCCTCTCTGGGACACTGTGACCAATGTGAACCTCTAGTGGCTCAGGATGGACTCTTCAAAAACAGGTGTGATCGATTGGTTCACAGAAACATAACTAGCAGAGGGAAACAGGGTTAAAACAATAAAATCCTATACACATGTTTTCTATCTATACGCAGACTTTCCTTGACAGTATAAGCAGGTTCCACTTAACCCAGGTAACCCCCAAGAAAAATGAGGCAGGTTGCCCCCCGCAGTCCTGGCCTCTCAGCTGGGCCGGCTCTAGCAATTTCGTCGCCCCAAGCATGGCAGCACACCTCGAGGGGGCACTCTGCCGCTCGCCGGTCCCGCGGCTCCAGTGGACCTCCCGCAGGCATTTCTGCGGACGGTCAGCTGGTCCCGCGGCTCCGGTGGAGCTGCCGCAGGTGTGTCTGCGGGAGGTCCACCGGAGCCGCAGGACCAGCGGACCGTCCGCAGCCATGCCTGCGGCAGGTCCACCAGAGCCATCTGCTGCCCTTCCAGCAACCGGCAGAGCGCCCCCTGCGGCGTGCCGCCCCAAGCACGCGCTTGGTGCGCTGTGGCCTGGAGCCGGCCCTGCCTCTCGGACAGTCTGACACCCCAATCAGAATCTCTCCCTACTTATTCATAGATGCCAAGGCCAGAAGGGTCCCTGGGATCATCTAGTCTGAACTGCTGTGAAACACAGACCGTAAGACTTCTCTGAATTAATTCCTGTTTGAACTAGGGCAGATCCTTTAGAAAAAAGTATCCAATCCTGATTTAAAAATTTCCACTGATGGGAAATCCACCACGACTCTTTGGTAAATTGTTCCAATGGTTAATTACCCTCACTGAAAAAAAACAACCTGTGCCTTATTTCCAGTAAGAATTTGTCTAGCTTCAACATCTAGTTGTTAACCCTTGTTATACCTTTCTCTGCTAGATTGATGAGCCCCCCATTATCACATTTCTGTTCCCCACATGTTTACTTACAGACTGTGATCAGTTCACCCCTTAACCTGCTCCTTGTTAAACTGAACTGATTGAACTCATTGAGTCTTTCGAATCCTTTAATTGTCCTCATGGCTATTCACTGAACCCTTCGTGAATTGTGAATTGTAGGTACCACAACTGGATGCAGGATTCCAGCAGTGGTCTCACCGGTGCCAAATACAGAGGTAACATAGCCTCTCTGCTCCAGATTACCCTGTTTATATATCCAAGCATCACATTAACACTTTGAGCCACAGGCTGTCTTTTTATCCACTCCAAAGTCCCTTAGTTCCGGGTTCCTACCGAAATGTCGCCTGTGGGTTTGAGAAGGGCATCTGAAGCTCGGGTGACCAGATAGCAAGTGTGAAAAATCGGGATGGGGTGGGGGGTAATAGGAGCCTATACAAGAAAAAGACCCCAAAATCAGGACTGTCCCTGTAAAATCAGGACATCTAATCACCCTACCTGAACCTGACTACACTGGTTCATGCAGTGTAGTAGCTGAAAGCTTGTCTCTCTCACCAGTGAAGTTGGTCCAGTAAGAGATATTACCTTACCCACCCTGTATCTCTAATACACTGCTTCATGCAGTTCTCTCAAGGGGCTTTTTCTTTTGAGCATCAGAGCATTAAGGAATGTCTACAGCTACCATGAGGGGACCCTTGCAGAACTTAACCCTTAGCTACCCATACCACAGCAATCCAAAGCAACTGTAAGTATCAGTGGGACTTGGATCTGGGCCTGTAAGGTTAACAGGTAAGTAATATCCCTATACTGCCACCTGACCATACAGTGCCTGTAGCTGACTCATTCCCTATGGCCCATAATCTACAATGGTTGTATGCCACGGTAAGTTCCACTCCGCAAGATCAGACTGACAGTGGTCTTGGCTAGTTGACCCTATATTCACCAATGGGGCACACCAAGAAGTGTCGAGGCAACAATGCGGATCCCAGTCAGCTGCCTTGACCACTTCACTTCTCCGTGTCTGAAGTCCTGGTATGACCTTGGCTCTGACTTGGATTCTGACTCCTGATCGACCCCTGGAACCCAACTGGATGCCGAAACCTGGTTTACTCCTTCATCCCAATTCCTGATTTCTGTTTCTGGGTCTGACCCTCAGCTTGACTCTTGACCCTGATACTAACTCTGACCCCTGGCTTCAGTTCTGGGTTCTCAAGTTCCTACCATTTGTCCTACCTACTTTTGCCCAGCATCCTGACACAGATTATGTTTCGTAAAAATGAATACAGATACTTCCCACATTCGTCACAGAAAGCGAATCTTACATTGCTAATGCTTAATTACTCAAGTACTTTAATACCCTTGTTTGGAAGGTGATGTATAAATGCAAAGCAGCAACAGTTTGGAATTGGGGGCTTACCTCTAGTCATAGGACAGCTCACATTTGAGTTGATGAGCTCATTTCTCAGAGTTTGAGACAAGGGGAGTGAGGCAATACCTTTTATTGGACCAACTTCTGTTGGTGAAAGACAAGCTTTTGACTACACAGAGCTCTTCAGGATTTGGCAGACAGGACTCTGGTTCCACTGAGGTTCTTGACTTGCATCATTCTGCAGAAACAGGACTTTCTCAGTAAAGATACCTGCAGTTACCTGAAGGGATGATCTGGTGCATGTGATCTACCTTTGGAAAATGGGATTCTCCTTCAATTTAATAAATGTAAACGCTCTTTCATATTTGTATTCTTTCTTCATGATTTTCAATACAGTCTCACTTCAACTTTTCTCCCATTTTGGGTCTCCAAAGCTTTGTAGCTAACAATGCCCAGTGTGACTTACAATTATACAAGTCGCATTGTACATCATTTTTCGGTCTAATGATCCTTTGAGGAAAATATTTTAGATCATGGACAAACACCTGCTTCCATTCTTGGGAGATGCCTGTCCAAGGTAATGGCCGCTTATAATGTACTTGCACCGCCCCTTAATTAGTATTCAAGAGATGCAGCCCCCTAATGGCCATTTTTCAGTATAACTTCTCCATTATTATATTACCTACTGAACTAAATTGGTCACTAGTCAGTATTTCTGATGCCTCCACCCACCTCATTTCGTCTACTTCGCTGCCATCTAGTGTCAATTTCCCAGCATGACAGCCTGTTGTTCTCTCCTCTCCTCTAGTGGATTCTTCTCATTATAGCTGCCTCATTCCCGTTCTTGAAACTGTCACCTGGCAGCCGTTATTTAGCATAACAGCCCATAACTCACTCCATAACATCTGCTACTATCCACCTTTCATTACGCAGTACAGAGGTCGTCTTCTCTTCAGTGCTCTCTGCTCAACACTTATACACCATTATACAGCTTCACCTCCCTTCCCACTTGCCTCTGTTGGTCATTTGGCAAGATAATGTCTCCTTTCTTGCCCTTCCACTTTGGCTGGTGTCCATTGGGCAGCATGGCTGCACTTGTCCCATTCCTCTGCCCTCTAGTGGCCCTAGACAGCATAATCACATCTCTCCTCATTTCTTACCTACTGTTCGGTGTACGCTGTTCCAAACTACAGCCACTGGGAACAAAACAGTAAATATATATAAATAAATAAATAAATAAATAAATAAAAATTACAACATTAGTGGCTACAAGAGCACATACAACAGCAGCAGCTCTCAAAGGTTCAGCAAGGGTTTCTCATCCATCCGGTGCCTTTCTGTTGATGCGGGGTCTCTTTCCAATGGAAATGCATAGATTGAAGCTACCATGACAGAATCCCAGTGGCTCTCCAGGCTGAAATTCTTAAAGGTGTCTAAGGGAGATAAGTGTCCATTTCCCATTTCAAAGATTTGGGTGACTAACTCCATTAGGTCCCTTGGGAAATAACTTCCGCAGAGTTGGAGACATACAATTCTCACTGGTGCCCAGCTCCCCTGCCTCTGGCCAAGCCCTGACGTGCTCACAGTGACTGAGCCAGCACTCAGGGGTTCTTCCCTTTGGTAGGTGTTAGCTGCTTCCTCTCACCATAAGCTGCCTCACCCCCTGAGGAGAGGGCCCTGCGTGGAGCAGAGCTGTCTGCGTTATCTGGGGCTGACTACATACTGTGCCTTCAGAACTAGCCCTCTCGGACTCTGCACTTGCTGCAGTCAGTTTTGGGGATGCTCATTGTAACAGGGCACCTCCCTTTGAACTGCTCCGTGCAGCTGGTGGAAGCAGAGCAGCCAGTGTCCTGTAGGGCTACATGCAGAGTCACTCATCAGTGACCGTTTGACAGATCCCACCGCAGAGATGGCCTCAGTTCTACATGTGCCCTGGCAAATCCCCAGCGGGGGCTGGGCAATCCCAGGGGACCTGGTGTGTGTGTCTACCTCTTTGTTTGCCCAACTTCCCCACCTCCAAGAGGCCAGTAAGCCTGTAGCTTTTGCTTTGCTGGAGCTGGTCACAGCCTGGTGTAGTCCATATAAGAACTATAAAGCTGTTCCTGGTGAAGTGTCCAGAGGTCCCTGAAGGGACCTGGTTATTTGCATCTGGCTTGTGTGAGTGCAGTGAAGATGGCTGGTTTGCAGAGGGCTATGCTGTCAATAAGCACAATTTCAGGGGTGGCAGATTTCCCAGGCTTATGTCCCCACAATCGCTGCACAAGGAGTTACTATTTTTATTGTCCAAACATTTATTTGAATAAAGATTATTTTTACAGATCTAAAAAATTGGCTCAAATTTTGTCTCCATTCTGCCTAGTGCCCAGTTAATAACTGCATGATGAGAACATGGTTATGGCCACCTCCCTCCCTGGTCCTTCCACTGAGATGGACAAGACTGAGTGCTGAGATGTTCACTGGGATTTTTCACCTTAATTTTAATAGGGGCTGATTGCTTAAATCACCCAGACACCTGTGAAACCCTCAGGCTAAGTCATTATCTCAGAGTCTTTGCACATTTTTCTGAAAGCTACATTTACTGACTGCTTTGCACAAGGCTTCCTTGACCTCTCTGTTTCTCAAGCAGTAGATGAGGGGGTTTACCAGGGGAGTCAGGACTGTGTAGCAAATGGAGACCACTTTGTTCAGGTCTCTCAGTGTTTCATGTTTCGGTAGGATGTAGACAACCATTAAGGTTCCATAGAAAATTGTCACCACAATGAGGTGAGAGGAGCAGGTGGAAAAGGCCTTTTTTCTCTCAATAGTGGAAGGGATTCTCCCAATAGTGGTGATGATGCACATATAGGATGTCAGGGTTAGTAGGAAGGGAGGCAGGATGAATACACAGGCTGGTATGAAGTCAACCAACATAATAAGGCGAGTCACTGCAGGAGAGTTCCATCAGTGGGATGAGATCACAGTAGAAATGGTTGATTTCATTTGGGCCACAGAATAATAAGTGTGATAGGAATGAGATTAAGATAATTACAGCCAAACAACCATTTAACCATGATGCAGCAGCCAGTTGGACGCAAATCCTGATATTCATAAGAGTTGAATAGTGCAGGGGTTTACATATCGCTAAATATCGATCATAAGACATTGCTGCTAGGAGACAGCATTCTGTCGCTGCCAGAGAACCAAAGAAATACAGCTGTGTGATGCAGCCACTGACTGAGATGGTTTTGTCCCCAGTCAGGAGACTGGCCAGCAACCTGGGCAGGATGGTTGAGGTGTAGCAGATCTCCAGGCAGGACAGATTCCCCAGGAAGAAGTACATGGGGGTGTGAAAGTGCTGATTAGTCACAATGAGCACCACGATGAGGGTGTTCTCGGCCACGGTTGCCATGTAGATCACTAGGAACATCAGGAAGAGAAGCTTTTGCAGGTTAGGGAGATCCCCCAATCTCAGGAGGATGAATTCCATGATGACTGTTTGGTTTCTACCATCTGCCATGGGCTGAGTTTAGGAACAATAAATCTGTGTGACTGAATTGGAAGAATATAGAGTTAAAGCTTAATCAAATCTCCTGAATTAATTCCATAAATATTCAGAAACTCCTTCCCTCTCCTGGTTACAGGCTGAAATTTGAAGTCTAAATGTAGATTTCAGAGCAAAGTGTCAGAAAACTGAGTCCAAGGACAGAACACTGCTCTGATGGGGAAGAGGGTGTTCTATGTGGATATCAATCACTACTATACCAGCCTGGGTCCCTGGTAGCCAAATACTGATAAGACAGAACAGATCATTTCTCTGTCTATCATATCCCATCTGGTGAGATACCAGAGCATAACAATGATGCTTAAATGCTGTATTTTACTTCTGGCAATGTCCCAAATCATGCCATGTCTTATGAGTCAAAACCAATAAATACATCAACTGAAATCTTGGACTGAGATGTTCAAAGCAGTCTAGTGTCCTTAGACACCGATCTTCTGTTAGCTTTATTTCCATTAAATCGAACAATATATTCTGGTATATTCAGCATCTCAGTGCCCTGTAGGAGAAGGAATAATTTTCATCCCCTTACAAGAAATCATTTCATGCCATGAATTATGAAGCGGAGTAAATTCTTCCTTAGTTTCTATGGTGGTGATGGTGATGTGGTGAGGGACTAGCAATGCCTTTTCTGATTCCCAACATTAACTATGTAACAGTAATAAAATACAGGGTGGATCTTAGGAAGGGGTAAAACCAGGCTGATGTGCAACCCTAACTGGGGAATGACCCTCCCCACTCCTGATTTCACTCCTGCATGCCTGAGCAATATTTTTATAATCCTCCCTGGTCATTTGTTCAATCTTCCACTTCTTTTAGGCTTCTTTTTTGTGTTTAAGATCAGCAAGGATTTCACTGTTACGTTAAAATGGTCGCCTGCCATATTTACTATTCTTTCTACTCATTGGAATTGTTTGTTCCTGAAACATCAATAAGGATTATTTAAAATACAGCCAGCTCTCCTGTGCTCCTTTCCTCTCATATTATTCTCCCAGGGGATCCTGCCCATCAGTTCCCTGACGGAGTCAAAGCCTGCTTTTCTGAAGTCCAGGGTCCGTATTCTGCTGCTCTCCTTTCTTCTTTGTGTCCGGATTCTGAACTCGACCATCTCATGGTCACTCCCTCCCAGGTTCCCATCCACTTTTGCTTTCCCTACTAGTTCTTCCCTGTTTGTGAGCAGCAGATCAAGAAGAGCTCTGCCCCTAGTCAGTTCCTCCAGCACTTGCACCAGGAAATTGCCCCTTACACTTTCCAAAAACTTCCTGGATTATCTGTGTACTCCTGTATTGCTCTCCCAGCAGATATCAGGGTGATTGTAGTTCTCCATGAGAACTAGGGCCTGTGATATAGTAACTTCTGTTAGTTGCCTAAAAAAAACCTCATCCACCTCATCCCTCTGGTCTGGTGGTCTATAGCAGACTCCCACCACGACAACATCCTTGTTGTTCACACTTCTATACTTAATCCAGAGACTCTCAGGTTTTTCTGCAGTTTCATACCGGAGCTCTGAGCAGTCATACTGATGTCTTAGGGTATGTCTACACTACGGGATTATTCTGATTTTACATAAACCGGTTTTGTAAAACAGATTGTATAAAGTAGAGTGCATGCGGCCTCACTAAGCACATTAATTCGGTGGTGTGCGTCCATGGTCTAAGGCTAGCATCGATTTCTGGAGCATTGCACTGTGGGTAGGTCTTCCGTAGCTATCCCATAATTCCCCCAGTCTCCCCCGCCCGTTGGAATTCTGGGTTGAGATCCAATGCATGATGGTGCAAAAACAGTGTCACGGGTGATTCTGTGTAAATGTTGTCACTCATTCCTTCCTCCGTGAAAGCAATGGTAGACAATCATTTCACTCCCATTTTCCCTGGATTGCCCTGGCAGACGCCATAGCATGGCAACAATGAAGCCTGTTTTGCCTTTTCTCACTGTCACCGTATGTGTACTAGATGCCGCTAACAGAGGCGGTACTGCAGTGCTACACAGCAGCATTCATTTGTCTTTGCAAAATAGCAGAGATGGTTACCAGTTGTTCTGTACCGTCTGCTGTGCAGTTGTAAATTGGCGATGAGATGACGGTTGTCAGTCTGCTGTTGTCATAGGTGCCCCTGGCTCAGGTCGGCCGGGGGCACAAAGACAGAAATGGGAATGACTCCCTGGGTCATTCGCTCCTTTATGTTGTATCTAAAAGTTGAGTCAGTCCTGCCTAGAATATGGGGCAAGTGTGCTAGAGAACCAGTGTACCAGAGAGCACAGCTGCTCCATGTCAGATCCCACAGAAATGATGAGCTATATGCCATTCAAAGGAGTGTCCCTGCAACAACCCCACCTGTTGCTTCCTTGCTCCCCCAACCCTCCTGGGTTACCGTTGCAATGTCCCCCCAATTTGTGTGATGAAGTAATAAAGAATGCAGGAATAAGAAACACTGACTTTTTAGAGAGATAAAATGAGGGGGAGGCAGCCTCCCGCTGCTATGATAGTCCAGGTAGGACATTTAACCATGCGGGGGAGAGGAGCCCAGCATTCCGCTGTTATGACAGTCCAGACACTACAGAATCTTTTCTTTAGACATGAAAAGAGGGGGCTGATGGAGCTCAGCTTCCAGTTGCTATGATGAAGACAGTTACCAGCCGTTCTGTACCATCTACCAGGAATGACCGAGAGTCATTCCTATTTTTACCCAGGTGCCCCCGGCCAACCTCACCTGAGGCCAGCCAGGAGCACTTACGGGATGATGACAAGGACGGCTATCAGTCCTTTTGTACAGTACCATCTACCACCGGGGAGGGGAGGGGAGAGGATGCTGCTGTTCACTGCCGCTGCATCGTGTCTACCAGCAGCATGCAGTAGACATAGGGTGACATATAAAAAAGTCAAGAAATGTTTTTTTTCCCTTATCTTTCACGGGGGAGGAGGGGGGTAAATTGACGAGAGATACCCTGAACCACCCTGGACAATGTGTTTGACCCTACAGGCATTGGGAGCTCAGCCAAGAATACAAATGATTTTCGGAGACTGCGGGGACTGTGGAATAGCTGGAGTCCTCGGTATCCCCTCCCTCCCTCCTTGAGCAGTCCATTTGATTCTTTGGCTTTTCGTTACATTTGTCACACAGCACTGTGCTGTGAACTCTGTATCATAGCCTGGAGATTTTTTTTCAAATGCTTTGGCATTTTGTCTTCTGTAATGGAGCTCTGATAGAACAGATTTGTCTCCCCATACAGCGATTAGATCCATTATCTCCTGTACGGTCCATGCTAGGGCTCTTTTTGGATTTGGGACTGCATCGCCACCCGTGCTGAACAGAGCTCCACGCTGGGCAAACAGGAAATGAAATTCAAAAGTTCACGAGGCTTTTCCTGTCTACCTGGCCAGTGCATCCTAGTTCAGATTGCTGTCCAGAGCGGTCACAATGGTGCACTGTGGGATACCGCCCGGAGGCCAATACCGTCGATTTGCGGCCACACTAACCCTAATCTGATATGGTAATACTGATTTCAGCGCTACTCCTCTCGTCGGGGAGGAGTACAGAAACCGATTTAAAGAGACCTTTATATCGATATAAACGGCCTCATTGTGCGGATGGGTGCAGCATTAAATAGGTTTAACGCTGCTAAAATCGGTTTAAATGCGTTGTGTAGACCAGGCCTTACATACAATTCAACTCCCTTACCTTTTCTGCCCTGCCTGTCCTTCCTGAACAGTTTATATCCATCCATGACAGTACTCCAGTCACGTGAGTTATCTCATCAAGTCTCTTAGCAAGAGCTAAGATGCTATGTGCTGGAGACTCATTAGTGGAATGTAAAAACAAAGACCTAGCAGGGACACTCCTTAAGACAAAGGTGCTGGATAAAATAAAAATGAGCTGTCAGCTACCCAGATTCCTCACAGAAACAAGAAGGGTAGTATTTGGGGTGCTCAATGAAATGTCAGGAAAGAAAGCAAGGAATAGGTGGTGATAAGTGCTAAGCGGCTAATTAGCAGAAGAGGAAGTGATAGCAAGTGCTTGACAGCTGTGCTGGACACATTTTAAGGGAGGGATGTGACCAGATAGAGTAACTTTAGGGTATCAGATATTCTGGACTATGTCCTATATTCCTCCTTCTGTGAGATTCTACAGCTGCCAGAGATTTAGTCATGTAGCAAATAATTCCAATGGAAAGTACAGTGCAGTAAATGTGGAAGTGACCATTCCTATGGTGATTGTAAGGAAGGGACAGAACAAAAATGTTGTAACTGTGGAGGAAAACACAGCTCAGAATATGCAAGCTGTCTGGAGGAAAGCAAGCAAGAGAAATGCAAAAATCTCACGTTACTAATAATCTCTCCTATGCAGAAGCTCTTAGGACATACGTAAAAAAGAACCTGATGTGAGGAATGGCAATTAATGGGAGGTAATGTGTAACACTGGGGTGAAAAGAGACTCATTGCATTAAAGGTTGATGTAATAAACTGTAGTTCTCAAACAGGAAAAAAACAGAAAATAAGAATTTGAATTAAAGCTGCAGGCTAGCCACCTGTCAGTGGAACAACTTCATACTTTCCTAAGTGAAACAACTATTGAGGGTAAGAAACAGGGGTGACTATTTTCAGCTGGAATGCCCACAGCTTAATAGCACTTGGGCAGGAATTAAAGACCAATATATTTGATATGAAAACAAAGCCTGATAGAATATGCATCCAAGACTTGGTGAATAGAAAAATTAGACAAAATCCCAGGATATGGTCTATATAGACATGACAGAGAAATGGAAAAGGTGGGGGTTCATACCCCTTCACTAAGGAGAGCCTGAACTACCTTCAAGTAGAGATTAGAAAGCTGAATTTTGAGCATAATGCTATTGAGATACCATCTCTAAGACTTTATAATGTTTATAACGTATGAAGGATAACTAGAGGCTATGGACCTGAAAGAATTAATTGCAAGTGTCACATGCCCATCCATTATCTGTGGTCATCTCAATAGTCACAACAGATTGTGGGGAAGTAAGAAAAAATGTTTAGAGCAAATCTTTGAGGAAAATAAATGATGAAGCACCTACCAGATTCAATTCTGCTGATGGAAGCTTCTCCTGTCTGGATCTGGGACAATAGGGAGTGAATGCAGCTGTGAAATACACAGAGGGGAGGGAATAGCTAGTGTCCACTTCCTGACATTAATTACATCTCAAGGAAAAGGAAATATGGAAAATGAGGATAATATCCCCACTTGGAATCTTAAAGAAAAAAGGAAAAATCTTTGGAAAGAGAGGTGAGGAATATGTGCATGAGTAATATATCCGTGAAGATATTGAGGAATTCTGCAGTAATATTTATAAGGGAATCATAAAGACAGCTAGCCTAGCTATTCTTAGGATACCAACACTGCCTAAAGATAGGAAATGTGTACCATAATGGAACAAGGAATATGAGATGGTAATTAGGGAAAGGAATAAGGCATATAAGACAGCAAAAATATCCTTATATAATGAACATAAGGAAATATAAAAAGTAAGGTAGTTTCACAAAGGGCTATAAAAAGGGCAGAAAGAGAGAGGTGGACACCATAACATGGGAAAGTAAATAAAAATACCAATACAGCAAAGTATATATAAACAAACTAGGGAAATGAATGAAATAAAGAATAAGAGTCACGTAACACCAAGCCTTCCAGTTGCAGGGCACGGAGTAATAAGCTCTGACAAAGAAAAGTAGAAATTCTGGCCACCATGTTTCAAAAAGTCAGTAGTGATGAATATCAGAGGATACAAATAAGGGAGGAGAAAAAAACATGAAGGCTAATTATGAGATGAAGAGGTGGGATGGGAGGAGGATGTGGATATTTTAAATGTAAACTTTAGTGTGGCTTAGGTAAAACAATGGAAAGAATAGTGAGAGAGAGATCAGTAGCACACATACAATGAATTAGGTTCACAGATGAAACACAAAGTGGGCTTCAGTAAAGTAGGAATGTGATTGACCACAGTGTCAGGATAGAGACAAAAGCACAAAAAAGTATGAGAATCATAGAATTAATGACATTAATCTTCCGGGGAGTAGAAAATGTTTACGATGTGTTATGGAGAGAGAAACTACTTCATAAAGTGGCCTAAATGGGTAATAGAGGAAGAATGTACAGATGGATGAGGAACTTCTTAGGCAAAGGAACTGTACAAGTCCAGTTAGGGAAAGCTTTTTCCAACATACAGTCAATTGCAAGTGAAATTCCAAAGGGCAGTGTAGTTAAGCCAAACCTCTTTAACATCATGATAAAGGATTGCCTTGAGGAGATGAGTATAGGAATAAGGATCACGTTGTTTGCTGATTGTGCCATTTGAATCAAAAGCAGAAACCTTGAAAGGGCCACCAAAAGAATGATGATGCACTGAGAAGCCCAGAATGGAGAAACAGGTGGGGCTTCAAATTCTGATACACAAAACTAAGGAAATGATCCTCCTAACAAGGAAAAGCCAAAAAGATGTGAAGTTATAGCTATAAGACCAACAGATAAATGTACTGAAATTACAAATTCTTAGGTGTGACATTTGATAACAAGCTCACTTGGAGGGACCATACTGAAAATATTAAATAAGTGCAAAAGTCGCATCCCTCTAGAACATCCTGGGAAGTGGATATGAAAATGGTGGTAATGCTATACAGAGCGCTCATCAGACCAGTTATTGAGCATGGATGCCAGACCTTTTGGTCAGCAACGAATACAAATCTGACTATATTATATACAGACACCCGCATTGCATATCAGGTGGTGACTTCAGTACTGTATATCTGTACTACAGATATCGGCATTTCCATCAGCTGCTGCTAACTCTTAGTTCGAAGCTTCTAGACTAGGTAATAGTGAAGACAGCACCAAGCTAACCAGCAAAAAAAAAAAAAAAAAAAAAAAACAAACCTCAAAATTCGCCGTGTAAGTAGAGTATAAAAGTGAATAACCGATCTTAATGAAAAGAAGGGATTGAAAGAGATCAAAATATACAGCTATGGGAAAATCACCCCCCATTGAGAGAGACACAGAATTATATAATGAAATAAAGAATGATAGACAAGATGTCACAATTATATTGATATGCTGTAGTTAGGGACACATTTGACAAATACATACAGAGGGTTCCAAAGAGGAAAGAACAGAGTGGGAACAACTTCCTGCGTGCCCTCACTCGGACTCAAGAACGCTGCATGGCTCACTAAATTTCTTAGACACTCAGTGGCCTTAAAGTAACAATTTCCATTGCGTTATATATCAAGAGTACAAGGGCAATGGGGACCAATAAAATCATCTTTTCTGCAATTCTTTAAGAATACTGGGAAAGGAAAGTCATGAACAAGATAGGAAGCACAGGGCATGCTTTAGACTCAGAAAGTGAGTCTGCTACATCACAAGACAGAAGAAGTGTCCAGGCAAAAACGCAGATCCCTAGCTATCTGCCATGCCTACTGTTTTCTTCCTGAACTCCAGGTAATTCCCTTGGCTCCAACTAGGATTCTGACTCCCGATTGACCCTTGCAAGCAGGACACCAACCATGACACCTCAGCCCAATTCCTGATTCTGTCTCCATCTCTGAACCTTGGCTTGACTCTTGACCCTGATACTGACTCTGAGCCCTGGCTTCAGTTCTGGGATCTCCAGCTTCTACCATTTGTCCTACCTACCTTTGCCCAGCATCCTGACACAGATTATGTATCATAAAAATGAATACAGACACTTCCCACATTTGTCACAGAAAGTGAATCTTATATTGCTAATGCTTAATTAATCAAGCACTTTAATACCCTAGTTTGGAAGGTGATATATAAATGCAAAGCAGTAGTAGTTTGGAATTGGGTGTTACCTCTAGTCATAGGACAGCTCATACCTGAGTTGATGAATTCATTTCGCAGGATTTGAGACAAGGTGGGCAGTTAATACCTTTTATTGGACCAATTTCTGTTGGTGAGAGACAAGTTTTGTACTACACAGAGCTCTTCAGGGTTTGGTAGACAGGATTCTGGTTCACTGAGGTTCTTGTCTTCCATCATTCTGCAGAAACGGGACTTTCTCAGCAAAGAGACCTGCAGTTACTTGAAGGGATGAGCTGGTGCATGTGATCTACCTTTGGAAAAAAGGATTCCTCTTTGATTTAATAAGTGAAAATGCTCTCTCATATTTGTATTCTTTCTTCATGCTTTTCCATATGGTCCCACTTCACCTTTCTCCCACTTAGTTCATTTTGCGTCTCCAAAGCTTTGTAGCTAACAATGCCCAGTGTGACTTGCAATTGTACAACTCCCATCACACATCATTTTTTAGTGTAATGATTGTTTGTGGAAAATATTTTAGATCATGGACAAACACCAGCCTACATTTTTGGGAGATGCCTGTCCAAGGGGATGGCCAGTTATAGTGTACTTGCACTACCCCTTAGTATTCAAGAGATGCTGCCATCTAATGGGCATTTTTGAAACTAGCTGCCCATATCTCACGCTTACAGCATGCTGCCGCCTAGTGGCCATTTTACAGTATAACTTTCCCATTATTGTATTGCCTACTGAAGTGTTGGTCACTGGTCAGTATTTCTGACACCCTCCCCTCTCATTTCCTCTACTCTGCTGCCATCTAGTGTAGATTTCCCAGAATGAAAGCCTGTTGCTCTCTTTTCCTCTATGGAGTCTTCTTGCTATCGCTGACTCTTACCCGTTCTTGACTCTCATGTCACCTGGTAGCCATTATTTAGTATAACTAACAGCCCATAACTCACTCCATGGCATCTGCTACTAGCCACAGTTCATTACGCAGCACAAAGATCCTCTTCTCTTCAGTGCTCTCTGCTCAACACTTATACACCATTATACAGCTTCACCTCCCTTCCCTCCACCTCCTCTGTTGGTCATTTGGCAACATAATGTCTCCTTTCTTGCCCTTTCACAGCAGACATCTGTTCAGGTTGTCCACAATCAGTAGTATCATCGGCAATTAATGAGACCATTTTTCCATCTTGTGAAGTCAAAATCTTTTGTTGCACAACGTTGTGCAATGTCACAATTAAATCATTTTGAATGTGATTACTCAGATAGGTAGCGTTTCGAGGAGATTGCTGCACATGCTTTGCCATTACAGGATCTTATTTTTGGAGCATTGATATGATTTAGAAATAAACCTCTCTCAAAATTGTCAGCTTTTTCATTGTGACGCCTGAATGGTCTCCCACCTTTCGCCAAGCACAGAACAATGTCAATCAGTCACTCCATTACACAAAATGCTGAGTCCTTTGAGAGGCTATAGTCCAACTACCTATACTTTTCATATCATACTAATGATGTTTAACAATATAAAAAAACTGGTTAAAATTTTGTCTGCACTCCGCCTGATACCCAGGTAAAAACTTCATGATGTGACCATGATTATAGACACTTCCATCCCTGGTCCTTCCACTTAAACAGACAACACTGACCCAATGGACACCAGCCAAAATGGAAGGGCAAGAAAGGAGACATTATGTTGTCAAATGACCAACAGAGGAGGTGGAGGGAAGAGAGGTGAAGCTGTATAATGGTGTATAAGTGTTGAGTAGAGAGCACTGAAGAGAAGAGGACCTTTGTGCTGTGTAATGAACTGTGGCTAGTAGCAGATGTCATGGAGTGAGTTATGGGCTGTTAGTTATACTAAATAATGGCTACCAGGTGACATGAGAGTCAAATACTGGTAAGAGTCAGCTATAGCAAGAATCCATAGAGGAAAGGAGAGCAACTGGCTGTCATTCTCAGAAATCTACACTAGATGGCAGCAGAGTAGAGGAAATGAGAGGGGGGATGTCAGAAATACTGACAGGTGACCAAGATTTCAGTAGCTATGCATCCAAAGAAGTGAGCTGTAGCCCACAAAAGCTTATGCTGAAATAATTTGTTAGTCTCTAAGGTGCCACAAGTACT
Source organism: Gopherus flavomarginatus (assembly GCF_025201925.1). Classification (NCBI taxonomy): domain Eukaryota; kingdom Metazoa; phylum Chordata; order Testudines; family Testudinidae; genus Gopherus; species Gopherus flavomarginatus. The sequence continues at coordinate 23,533,725 of NC_066628.1, forward strand.
CCTGTTCTTTTTAATAATGGGAAAGTTACACTGTAAAATGGCCACTAGGTGGCAGCATGGAAAGCCCCAGGCTGCGGGCTAGCACAAGGCCAACAGGTACTGGGTGTTGCAGGGGACAGCCCGGGGCAGGCAAAGGCAGCAGGTCCAAACCCAACCTTGCCAGTGATGAGTAGGCTGATACTGCAGTCTTCCCCAGGGTGTGGGCGCTAGACGATGACTGGCAGCAGCCTGATACTTAGGCGAAGTGGGGATAGTGGGTTGGGGGTTCCCTGGGAGGGGGAGACCCAGAACTGTGGGGGTACTGCCAGGGGGCAGCACCTGAGTTAAAGGTACACCGGGATCTGAGGAGGGACACGGGGGCCAGAGAACAGGTGAATCACAAGCCTGCAGAGGGCGCTCCTGGCTAGTAAAAGAGCTAATTCCCTGAGAGACCATTAGGAGGTGCTGCAGTGGCGAGTCACCATGCCTACAACATGATCTAAAAATCCTCAGGCCTCAAAGGCCACTCCTGGACTAGTAAAAGAGATACGCAATTCCCTGATCGTAGACGAATTATAGGATCTGCAGGCACGAGTGGCCCTGTCGATTACTCCTCATATCGAAAAAGTATTTCCTCCAAAGATGCATATATTACAATATAAAAAGATATGTATCAATGGGAGTTGTATAATTGCAAGTCACGCTGGGCATGTTAGCCACAAAGCTTCGGAGGCACAAAATGAACAAGTGGAGAAAGGTTGAAGTGGGACCATACTGAAAAGCTTGAAGAAAGAGTACAAATATGAGAGAGCATTTACACTTATTAAATCGAAGGAGAGGCCCATTTTCCAAAGGTAGATCACATGCACCAGCTCATCAATGTTGTAAGACAGATCGCAGCAGCTGCTCGTCCATTCAGGTAAATGCAGGTGTATTTGCTGAGCAGGTCCAGTTTCTACTGAATGATGAGACCCAATTACCTTAGTGGAAGAAATCGAGTCCTGGCCACGAAACCCTGAGAAATAAGAGGTCATCACTCAAAACTTGAGCTGCCCTGTGGTTACAGGTGAGCACCCTCTTCCTGACTGCGTTTCTACACCACCTTCCTAACAGGGGCATGAATGTGCTTTGTGAATATTGTTAGCAGTGTTGTTGTAACTGTGTTGATCCCAGGATATTAGAGAGACAAGGTGGGTGAGGTGATATCTTTTATTGGACCAATTTCGGTTGGAGAGAAAGACAAGTTCTCTAGCTCTCAAAAGCTTGTCCCTCTCACCAGCAGAAGTTGATCCAATAAAAGATATTACCTCACTTACCTTGTCTCTGTGAATATTAGCAGTTTTAGCCTCACCTTCCCAAACCAGTGCCAGTCGGTGTTAATAGCATCATTTAACAATGGGGAAATTGAGATATGCCTTGTGAAAGGTCCTCAGCTAAGGGATCTGGCTCAGGATAACTAGGTTGAAGCCTGGAATAGAATAATGAAAATCAAAACTAAGTGAAGCTGATTTAAAGGAACATTAAATTGAGTTGTTAAATGGGTAAAGTGTAAGAACGAAATTAGGAGGATGAGAGGGAATTTGAAAAATAAATGGTTTTAGTTAAAAGTAAATAACAAACTGTTTCACTGTATCTGGGTCAGGCAGGTTGCAAGAGAATCCATGAGTCAGCTGAATCCAGGGAATAAACAAGATATAGACATCGCTGAGGTGCTGTGGTTGAGATTTTGAAGCCACCTAGGAATTGGTTGTCCTAAGATCCTGTTAGAATTAATGTTGCAATCCTATAGACAGTTTGACATCCTTCTCTCAAATGATTTTTGTATCGATCTTCACCAAAAAGCGTTATGAAGTAATCTGCTCCAGGTCAACTTTTTTTCAGGGAACAGCCTGTCAGAGGCTGAAATATCAAAAGAGCAGATTATGGAACTAACTGGAATTTGGGGTTTCTCTGTATCACTTTAGGAGAATGTAGTAATATAGGAATTGCCAGATTAGATCAGACTCAAGGGCCATCCTGGCCAGTATCGCTCTCTGAGAGCAGGCAGTACTAGATGTTTCAGAGGCAAATGTAAGAACACTGCAATAGCAGTTCTGGGATAATCTCCCCTCACATGTGTCGTGTTGTTCTATAATAGTTTTGGAATGGTTATTAAACCTCATGGTTTGGGGCTTAAGCCAATCTCTATTGTTGCCATTATTATGATAACTCTGGATATTTATATGGCTATCAGGAACAACCAATGTCTTCTGGAATCTAGTTAAGTCTTTCATATCAGTGACTTCCTGTGGCAGTGAGTGCGGGATGCAAGAGAGTGAGTGCCAAACTCAGGACAGACAGTTACAAACCAGGGCACAAACCCCTCATTGTCTGTCAGATCTAAACTTAAATTTCACCAAACAACTGCACTGAGTGCAAACTCCTCAGGCACTTTAACAGCCTTGACAGAGTCCCCCAAGAAAGTCTCCTTGGCTGCACCGCTCTGTCCTGCCACCCAGGTGAGCGTATCTGTGTTACACGGCCCCTTACACCAAGGATCACAGCAATATTCAGGTTACTCCTGACTTCCCCCAGGTCAATTGCACTTTAGGTCTCACACCAAAGATGACGCTTGGAGCCAATCCTATAGTGAACTACTGTATAGGAAGATTTATTAAATAGGAAAAGGAAATGAGAGTTATCTACAAGGTTAAAGCAAGCAAACAGACCCAGAAATGAGTCACAGTCTCAGGTTTCAAAAGGTAATACAGGCTTCTCTCAGCAGCAAGCTGTATTTGACCTTTAGGACTAACTCAGGCTAAGCAGCTGGAGATCTCTTGCTAATGTCTAGAAACACCCTGCCCCAAGTGTCCAATCAGCATAGAGATCCCTAGTTCCTTTCGTTTGGGGTTTTTATCCCCCTCCTGCCATCTGCTCTGAGCTGCAAACTCAGTCCACTTCCATGACTCATCTTCATAGGGAGGAGAGCAGAACAATAAGTCTCTAGTCCTTTTGTTGATTGTTTCTCAATCCAGTTGCAATATCCACCCATTGCCCAACCGGTATTAGGGTGACCAAATGTCCTGATTTTATACGGACAGTCCCAATATTTGGAGCTTTGTGTTATACAGGTGTCTATTCCCCCCTCGCAACCCCATCTCCTGTCCTGATTTTTCACACTTGCTATCTGGTCACCCTATCTGGTACTGATGGGTTTCCTTTTTCAGGAGAGGCTTCATGTCTGTGGAAGAGCAACTCTTCGTACTCATTAACGTGCCTCTCTTGTGTGGCGATTCATACTCACAGAAGCTCACTACAACTGCTCAAATATTAAATTGCAATATGGAACAGACATTACAGGGGAGACTAATGCAGGCAGCAACTGACAAGCATTCAAGAGAGTCCAAACATTAAACCCTTTTTTATAATTCTAGTACCCATTTTATTAATATTAACCCACAAGTGAGCCAGAATGATTCCACCTTTGTATCTGTTAGTGTCCTGCTGAAACAGGAGGGACCTTGGCATGAGCTAGAACAAGTATTTCACTTTATAGATTTTAAGTTGCCCACTTGGCTGGGGGGGCGATGACCCACTGGCACAGCGTCTCCTGCTGGTTGTCTTGGGAATTAGCTCTTCCAGCCCAGAGCGCCCTCTGTAGGCTGGTGTCTCACCTGCCACCAGACCTCTGTGTCCTTCTCGGACCCCGGTGCCCCTTTATCTTCGGGTGATGCCCCCTGGTAGTGCCCCCACACTCTGGGTTTCCCCTCCCAAGGGAACCCCCACCCTCTAGCCCCACCTTGCCTCAGTGGCTGCTGCCAGTTATCATCTAGCCCCCACTCCCTGGGGCAGACTGCAGTCTGTAAACCACTCATCATCAGCAATGGGGTTAGGACCTGCTGCCTTTGCCTATCTCTGGGCTGCCCCTGTGCAGCCCGAGTACCTATTTGGCCCTTTTAGCAAGGCCTGCAGCCTGGGTTTTACCTGGCTAGAGCTTCCCAGCTCCCTCTGCCCTTCTCCAGCACTGCTCCACCACAGGTGCCCTTCTCAGCTCCCAAGCAGCCAGGTCCTTCTCTCTTAAGAAGCTAGAGAGAGTGGGTGTTGTGCTTCTGGCCCACAGCCCTCTTATAAGGATCAGTTGGGCCCTGAATGAGCTGGCCACAGCTGTGGTCAGCGACTCACTCAGCTTCCCCAGCTGTTCTAAATCCCTTTTACTCAGGCGCAGCCCTCTCCAGGACTGCTTTTATCTCCTTCAGGGCAGGAATGGGGCAGCCACCCCACTACACCCACCTTGTAATTCTGTTGTAAGTTCCCCTTGTTGTTGGAGTAACGGGCAGGGAAATCAGAAGTTCCCCATTCTACCTTCTCCCAGTTTCTGCAGAAAGAGGAGCATCAAGAATCTGAGCTGAGAATCCTGAGTCCTGGCTGCTGAACCCTGAGAAACAAGAGCTCATCACTTCAAGTTTGGGTTGTCTTGTAGTTACAGGTGAGCACTGTCTTCCTGACTGCATTTCTATACCACCTTCTAAACAGGGGCATGACTTTGATTTGTGAATATTAGAGGGACAAGGTGAACCAACTTTTGGTGGTGAATGAGAGATGCTTTTGAGCTACACAGAGCTCTTCTTCAGGTGAATATGAACAGTTTTAGCCTCTCCTTCCCAGTGCCAGTTAGCATTCATAGCAGGGGCGGCTCCAGGCCCCAGCATGCCAAGCACGTGCTTGGGGCGGCATGCCACGGGAGGCACTCTGCCGGTCGCCAGGAGGGTGGCAGGTGGCTCAGGTGGACCTCCAGCAGGCATGCCTGCAGAGGGTCTGCTGGTCCTGCGGTTTCGGTGGAGCATCCGCAGGCAAGCCTGAGAGAGGTCCACCAGAGCCGCGGGACCGGCTACCAGCAGAGCACCCACAGCGACATGCCGTCGTGCTTGTGGCCGTGAAATGGCTAGAGCCGCCCCTGGTTCATAGCACAATTTCACAGAGATGGAGTGTGAGATCCATGTCTTGCGACAGGTCCTCAGTTGAGGATCTGCTCCACTGACACAAATGAAGCTACCTTGATTTACACCGGCTGAGAATCTGGCTTAGTGTGAGCCCCAATCATAGAATCAGAGAACTGGAAGGGACCTCAAGAGGTCATCTAGTCCAGTCCCCTGCACTCAGGGCAGGACGAAGTATTTTCTAGACCAGTGGTTTGTTAACTGGGGTGCACGCACCCCTGGGGGTGTGAGATGCCCCTTTCTGGGGATGCCAGATTTTTGTAGAACATAAATCATCGAAAACACAAATTAAGCACAGGCAATAAGTAGAACTACTTTGTTTCATCAACCTATGTATTTATTAACATTACATTTATTAACAATTACTGTAATATACAAAAAAACATTTATTTTCAAGTTTTTAAGCTAATTGTAGTAAAATTATTGAGACAATGAAGCTTGAGAATTTCTTGTGTGCTCAACTAACACTGTTTCCACAAGTTTCGAAGACAGCACTGGAGATCCTTGTGGTCATTTGCCAACCTTCATCACTCTTACACATCAAAA